>NC_139905.1:512500-647500 GCF_905171665.1 Trachurus trachurus | reverse complement strand
CCATTCACCTCATAATAGGTCACTCAACCATCACAGTGACTCTGAGCCACAATAATTACAGCCCAAATCCTGCATAGTTCTGCTTTAAACCCTTAAACCCTTAAACCCTTAAACCCTTAAACCCTTAAACCCTTAAACCCTTAAACCCTTACCACGGGAGTCAATGGAGGTGTCCTTACTCTCTTTTACAGTGCTCTAGACCAGTGGTTCTCAACTGGTGGGTCGGGACCCAGAAGTGGGTCTTGGACCCGTTCTGGATGGGTCGCGGACAGCTGGTCAACAAAGTAAATAATATTTAATGCACATCTGATGTTGGACATGTCTTTTATTTTGAAAAATAACTTATATTGAAAGGCACGAGACACGTGAACACATGCAGTTGTAATGCTCCTCCTCACTTTCTTATTATTTGCTCTGAATGCAAAGATATCAGTTTCTTATTAATGTGGCCTGATGCAGTGAATCTGGTTTTGTTTTGTGGGTCTTTATTTTGTGCAATTTGATATTTATTCACTTTAGTGAACATGCTCTGAATGCAGAGATGCATTAGAAGTCAAATATATCGTTTTGTTGGTCTCCATTTGGTGCAGTTTGATATTTTTTTATTCACTTCCGTACATGCAGTTGTCATGGTAACTCCTCAGCTTCATTCATGTGCTCTGAAATGCACTTTGCTCAATAAAGAGCTAAATGAGTTTTTAAAGGCTTAAAAAAATTCTTGGTTTGAATTCTATAAAAGTGGGTCGCGACTTAATGACCCAGAGTGAGACTCGTGGAGAACCGCTGGTCCCCATGACGACGGCCTTGTGTTTGTCTCCCGTCTGTCCAGTGGTGGCGCTCTACGGCTACGAGGCGGCGAAGCCCGGCGACCTGACGCTCACCGAGGGCGACGTCGTCTACCTGATGCATCGCCACGACGACGGCTGGTGCGAGGGATTCGTCAACGGCAACCAGGGCTTCTTCCCGCAGAACTACGTCCAGTCATGTGACTAGTCTCATGTCGCCATGGAGACGGATAAATGATGTCATCAGCTGGTTTCAGCTCCTGGTTGTTTCCTGTTAAAGGTCCAGTCTGTAATTAATTAACCAGGTTTATTGTTAGAATCTGAATTCAGGCTACTATGAATATAAAGTATATAAAGTTTATAAAGTATATAAAATAAAACCTGTTTGGTTTCTGTAGCCTTATAATTCTTCTTTTATATCTATATATATAACAAGGGTCTCGCTTTAGAGAGCGTCGCCATCTTGCGCCGCCATGTCTGTACTGGACCTTTAACAGATTATTATCATAGAATAATTAGAAGTAAAAAAAAAAAAAAAAGATCAATAGTTTGAACTTTAATTTAGATTCAGTTCAGTAATAAACCAACTGGTCTGGGTGAAACATCGATGAAGATGATGATGTGATGAAGAGGACACACAACAAACTACACACTCCAAACAACCTGGACCCTAGCTCCACCGTAACCTGTCTGTGTCTGCAGATTATCAATAAATTAATTGATCTTTGCATCAGTGTTGTGTCCATTGTTTGTTTTTTGATGAAACTGGATCAAACCAGTTGTGACGGCCTCCTGTGGGCCTGTGAGCAGGCTAACACTACCCATACACTTCCAGCGTTTGAGCTAAGCTAATTAGCGACTTTAGGTAGAGGGCAGGCTAACACTACCCATACACTTCCAGCGTTTGAGCTAAGCTAATTAGCGACTTTAGGTGGAGGCAGGCTAACACTACCCATACACTTCCAGCGTTTGAGCTAAGCTAATTAGCGACTTTAGGTGGAGGCAGGCTAACACTACCCATACACTTCCAGCGTTTGAGCTAAGCTAATTAGCGACTTTAGGTGGAGGCAGGCTAACACTACCCATACACTTCCAGCGTTTGAGCTAAGCTAATTAGCGACTTTAGGTGGAGGCAGGCTAACACTACCCATACACTTCCAGCGTTTGAGCTAAGCTAATTAGCGACTTTAGGTGGAGGCAGGCTAACACTACCCATACACTTCCAGCGTTTGAGCTAAGCTAATTAGCGACTTTAGGTGGAGGCAGGCTAACACTACCCATACACTTCCAGCGTTTGAGCTAAGCTAATTAGCGACTTTAGGTGGAGGCAGGCTAACACTACCCATACACTTCCAGCGTTTGAGCTAAGCTAATTAGCGACTTTAGGTGGAGGCAGGCTAACACTACCCACACTTCCAGTGTTTGAGCTAAGCTAATTACGGCGATACGGCTCTATCTCCCTTGTTACTGCACACACAGTGGAAAGGATGGTGTCTGCTGGTCATGGACTCAGGAGTGAGGCAAGACACGAAAAAAAATGTTGGCGTATCCCTTTAAGGAGGAACTAAACAGGATTTCCACCTTAACTATGGAGCTATTATTGTTGCAATATTATTTGCAAATGCGTATCTCAATCTGTGTGTGCGTATTCAGATCTGTGTGTGTGTATTCAGATCTGTGTGTGTGTAATATGATCTGTGTGTGTGTATTCAGATCTGTGTGTGCGTATTCAGATCTGTGTGTGTGTATTCAGACCTGTGTGTGTGTAAAAAAAATCTGTGTCCGTATTCAGATTTGCAAGTGAAGACAAATCTGCAAGTGCATGCAAAGATCTGTGAATGTGAACACAGATCTGTAAGTGTACATAGATCTGTAAATGTGTAAACCGATCTGTAAATGCGTACTTAGATCTGTAAATGTCTGTCATCACTTACAACTCAGGCAGGAGCTCTCCATTGGCTGTGTTTTTACACGTGAATTTTGCAACACTTCTGCCGCGGCAGATCTGTGATCTGAAAATGTGTAGAAATGAGATTTATCTGTGACCTCAGTGTTCCTTTGCCCTGAGCTCAGGCTCACAGGCTCACGCTGCCTGGCTGCAGTAGCAGTACCGACCCGGTCCGTGTACGAAGTATAATTCAATTACGTTGTTCACTTTGTACCATGAGAAATGTCGTTTTTACTGGGGTAAATGGTAATCGTTTAGGAGGCGATTTGTTGTGAATTAGGTATTTAATTCGTTTCGGAGTTTTTCTTCTTCTTTCTTTTAAATTGTCCGTTGCTGTAGCCATCAAAACGCGGAGCTTTTACTTTGAAGGCTGGTTCCGGCTCTCGACTTCCTTTTTCAATTTTCATTGTACAAGTTGGAGAAAGGAACAAGCGGGCACTTCGGTGCGCTGAATTGTTGAAGCGTTGTACGTCTCACGTCAATCAAACAGGAAATACCGGTAAAAACGACATTTCTCATGGTACAAAGTGAACAACGTAATTGAATTATACTTCGTACACGGACCGGGTCGGTACTGCTACTGCAGCCAGGCAGCGTGAGCCTGTGAGCCTGAGCTCAGGGCAAAGGAACACTGAGGTCACAGACAAATCTCATTTCTACACATTTTCAGATCACAGATCTGCCGCGGCAGAAGTGTTGCAAAATTCACGTGTAAAAACACAGCCAATGGAGAGCTCCTGCCTGAGTTGTAAGTGATGACAGACATTTACAGATCTAAGTACGCATTTACAGATCGGTTTACACATTTACAGATCTATGTACACTTACAGATCTGTGTTCACATTCACAGATCTTTGCATGCACTTGCAGATTTGTCTTCACTTGCAAATCTGAATACAGACACAGATTTTTTTTACACACACACAGGTCTGAATACACACACACAGATCTGAATACACACACACAGATCATATTACACACACACACAGATCTGATTACACACACACAGATCTGATTACACACACACAGATCTGAATACGCACACACAGATTGAGATACGCATTTGCAAATAATATTGCAACAATAATAGCTCCATACTTAACTCTTTAGGATTTCTACCATAAAAGGGATATTTCAACATTTTGGCAAATTGGCCCATTGCCATAATCAGTTATTATTATTAGTTATTAACCATTAACAATAATAATTAACCCTCTCCCTGCTGGTGTAGCGCTGCAGCAGCAGTGATGAAGGTGATGAAGGTTCTGTAGTCGTCTGAACTTTATATGCAAGATCCCACCGATACGTTTTATCCAATGGCTGAGCAACAGTGTGTGTTTGTGTGTGTGTGTGTGTGTGTGTGTGTTGTTGAGTAATGGTAAAAAAGTAAAAGCCTCTGTCCACTGAAGCAGAAACAACAGAGATTCGTTGGTGACGGGCAGAAATAGGTTTAAAGATCCAACAACAAGCTCAGTGACAAAAACATTTATTAAGACAATTCAATAAATACAACAAATAAATTAAATAAATAGACGTATAAAATAGATAAATATAAAAAATAAATTAAATAAATAGATGTATAAAATAAATAAATAGATGTATAAAATAAATAAATATATAAAATAAATTAAATAGGCTAAGTAGACTTATAAAATGAATTAGATAACTATGTTGCAGCACTCTGGTCCAGCAGATGGCTGTGTGGTGTAGATCAGTGGCGCCTCCTGGTGGCAGCAGCAGCAGAGCGCCTCCTGCTGGTGGTGGTAGCAGTAGCAGCAGCAGTAGATCAGTGGCGCCTCCTGGTGGCAGCAGCAGTTGTAGATCGGGGGTTAACGATATTGTTCACCATCAGGTCCAACCGCTCCAGGTGAAGCTTCGTCTCCGTCCTCATCAGCTCCCAGAGCGCAGCCTGGACACACAATACACAGGTCAGTACTACAGTAGTTAAACAGCTCTAGAGTCAGTACTACAGTAGTTAAACAGTTCTAGAGTCAGTGCTACAGTAGTTAAACAGTTCTAGAGTCAGTGCTACAGTAGTTAAACAGTTCTAGAGTCAGTGCTACAGTAGTTAAACAGTTCTAGAGTCAGTACTACAGTAGTTAAACAGTTCTAGAGTCAGTGCTACAGTAGTTAAACAGTTCTAGAGTCAGTACTACAGTAGTTGAACAGCTCTAGAGTCAGTGCTACAGTAGTTAAACAGTTCTAGAGTCAGTACTACAGTAGTTGAACAGTTCTAGAGTCAGTGCTACAGTAGTTAAATAGTTCTAGAGTCAGTGCTACAGTAGTTAAACAGTTCTAGAGTCAGTACTACAGTAGTTAAACAGTTCTAGAGTCAGTGCTACAGTAGTTAAACAGTTCTAGAGTCAGTGCTACAGTAGTTAAACAGTTCTAGAGTCAGTACTACAGTAGTTAAACAGTTCTAGAGTCAGTGCTACAGTAGTTAAACAGTTCTAGAGTCAGTACTACAGTAGTTAAACAGTTCTAGAGTCAGTGCTACAGTAGTTAAACAGCTCTAGAGTCAGTGCTACAGTAGTTAAATAGTTCTAGAGTCAGTGCTACAGTAGTTAAACAGTTCTAGAGTCAGTACTACAGTAGTTGAACAGCTCTAGAGTCAGTGCTACAGTAGTTAAACAGTTCTAGAGTCAGTACTACAGTAGTTGAACAGTTCTAGAGTCAGTGCTACAGTAGTTAAATAGTTCTAGAGTCAGTGCTACAGTAGTTAAACAGTTCTAGAGTCAGTACTACAGTAGTTAAACAGTTCTAGAGTCAGTGCTACAGTAGTTAAACAGTTCTAGAGTCAGTGCTACAGTAGTTAAACAGTTCTAGAGTCAGTGCTACAGTAGTTAAACAGTTCTAGAGTCAGTGCTACAGTAGTTGAACAGTTCTAGAGTCAGTGCTACAGTAGTTAAACAGTTCTAGAGTCAGTGCTACAGTAGTTAAACAGTTCTAGAGTCAGTGCTACAGTAGTTGAACAGCTCTAGAGTCAGTGCTACAGTAGTTAAACAGTTCTAGAGTCAGTACTACAGTAGTTGAACAGTTCTAGAGTCAGTGCTACAGTAGTTAAATAGTTCTAGAGTCAGTGCTACAGTAGTTAAACAGTTCTAGAGTCAGTACTACAGTAGTTAAACAGTTCTAGAGTCAGTGCTACAGTAGTTAAACAGTTCTAGAGTCAGTGCTACAGTAGTTAAACAGTTCTAGAGTCAGTACTACAGTAGTTAAACAGTTCTAGAGTCAGTGCTACAGTAGTTAAACAGTTCTAGAGTCAGTGCTACAGTAGTTAAACAGTTCTAGAGTCAGTACTACAGTAGTTAAACAGTTCTAGAGTCAGTGCTACAGTAGTTAAACAGCTCTAGAGTCAGTGCTACAGTAGTTAAATAGTTCTAGAGTCAGTGCTACAGTAGTTAAACAGTTCTAGAGTCAGTACTACAGTAGTTGAACAGCTCTAGAGTCAGTGCTACAGTAGTTAAACAGTTCTAGAGTCAGTACTACAGTAGTTGAACAGTTCTAGAGTCAGTGCTACAGTAGTTAAATAGTTCTAGAGTCAGTGCTACAGTAGTTAAACAGTTCTAGAGTCAGTACTACAGTAGTTAAACAGTTCTAGAGTCAGTGCTACAGTAGTTAAACAGTTCTAGAGTCAGTGCTACAGTAGTTACACAGTTCTAGAGTCAGTACTACAGTAGTTAAACAGTTCTAGAGTCAGTGCTACAGTAGTTAAACAGTTCTAGAGTCAGTGCTTCAGTAGTTAAACAGTTCTAGAGTCAGTGCCACAGTAGTTAAACAGTTCTAGAGTCAGTGCTACAGTAGTTAAACAGCTCTAGAGTCAGTGCTACAGTAGTTAAACAGTTCTAGAGTCAGTGCTACAGTAGTTAAACAGTTCTAGAGTCAGTGCTACAGTAGTTAAACAGTTCTAGAGTCAGTGCTACAGTAGTTAAACAGCTCTAGAGTCAGTGCTACAGTAGTTAAACAGTTCTAGAGTCAGTGCTACAGTAGTTAAACAGTTCTAGAGTCAGTGCTACAGTAGTTAAACAGTTCTAGAGTCAGTGCTACAGTAGTTAAACAGTTCTAGAGTCAGTGCTACAGTAGTTAAACAGCTCTAGAGTCAGTGCTACAGTAGTTAAACAGTTCTAGAGTCAGTGCTACAGTAGTTAAACAGTTCTAGAGTCAGTGCTACAGTAGTTAAACAGTTCTAGAGTCAGTGCTACAGTAGTTAAACAGTTCTAGAGTCAGTACTACAGTAGTTAAACAGTTCTAGAGTCAGTGCTACAGTAGTTAAACAGTAGTTAAACAGTTCTAGAGTCAGTACTACAGTAGTTAAACAGTTCTAGAGTCAGTACTACAGTAGTTAAACAGTTCTAGAGTCAGTGCTACAGTAGTTAAACAGTAGTTAAACAGTTCTAGAGTCAGTACTACAGTAGTTAAACAGTTCTAGAGTCAGTACTACAGTAGTTAAACAGTTCTAGAGTCAGTACTACAGTAGTTAAACAGTTCTAGAGTCAGTGCTACAGTAGTTAAACAGTTCTAGAGTCAGTACTACAGTAGTTAAACAGTTCTAGAGTCAGTGCTACAGTAGTTAAACAGTAGTTAAACAGTTCTAGAGTCAGTGCTACAGTAGTTAAACAGTTCTAGAGTCAGTGCTACAGTAGTTAAACAGTTCTAGAGTCAGTGCTACAGTAGTTAAACAGTTCTAGAGTCAGTACTACAGTAGTTAAACAGTTCTAGAGTCAGTACTACAGTAGTTAAACAGTTCTAGAGTCAGTGCTACAGTAGTTAAACAGTAGTTAAACAGTTCTAGAGTCAGTACTACAGTAGTTAAACAGTTCTAGAGTCAGTACTACAGTAGTTAAACAGTTCTAGAGTCAGTACTACAGTAGTTAAACAGTTCTAGAGTCAGTACTACAGTAGTTAAACAGTTCTAGAGTCAGTGCTACAGTAGTTAAACAGTAGTTAAACAGTTCTAGAGTCAGTACTACAGTAGTTAAACAGTTCTAGAGTCAGTACTACAGTAGTTAAACAGTTCTAGAGTCAGTACTACAGTAGTTAAACAGTTCTAGAGTCAGTGCTACAGTAGTTAAACAGTTCTAGAGTCAGTGCTACAGTAGTTAAACAGTTCTAGAGTCAGTACTACAGTAGTTAAACAGTAGTTAAACAGTTCTAGAGTCAGTGCTACAGTAGTTAAACAGTTCTAGAGTCAGTGCTACAGTAGTTAAACAGTTCTAGAGTCAGTGCTACAGTAGTTAAACAGTTCTAGAGTCAGTGCTACAGTAGTTAAACAGTAGTTAAACAGTTCTAGAGTCAGTGCTACAGTAGTTAAACAGTTCTAGAGTCAGTGCTACAGTAGTTAAACAGTAGTTAAACAGTTCTAGAGTCAGTGCTACAGTAGTTAAACAGTTCTAGAGTCAGTACTACAGTAGTTAAACAGTTCTAGAGTCAGTGCTACAGTAGTTAAACAGTTCTAGAGTCAGTACTACAGTAGTTAAACAGTTCTAGAGTCAGTGCTACAGTAGTTAAACAGTTCTAGAGTCAGTGCTACAGTAGTTAAACAGTTCTAGAGTCAGTGCTACAGTAGTTAAACAGTTCTAGAGTCAGTGCTACAGTAGTTGTACTCACAGTGCGGTCCAGGACTCTGCTCCTCAGTCTCCTGTAGTAAATCTTCAGCTTGTGGTTCTGTTTGTGGTTGTGTTTATGGTCTGTCGGCACCTGGAGACACAAACACACAGTCAACACACACGGGCCTGACATGGAGGAGGAGGAGATGAGAGGTCGTCATGGCAACAGCTGGATGGATGATGAGGTGTGTGCGGTACTCACGCAGGTGTTGAGGCCGGCGATCAGGCGGTCCAGACTCGTCCTGAAGCCGTTGGTGTGATTGGCCAACCAGGAGGCCGAGGACAGGTCGCTATGGCGATAGAGTTCAGCGATCTGGTCCAGGCTGTCTCTGATGAAAACCACCTGAGAGGTCACCTGGAGAGAGGACGGATGGATGAGTGGTTGGTGGGTTGGTTGATTGATTGATTGATTGGTTGATTGATTGATTGATTGATTGATTGATTGATTGATTGATTGATTGATTGATTGATTGATTGATTGATTGGTTGATTGGTTGATTGGTTGGTTGGTTGGTTGGTTGGTTGATTGCTTACCTCCCTCTGGCCCATGTGCTTGTAGAGCTTCTCGGGGAACTGCATCTCCTCGTCCGTCCCCTGATTCCCCTGAAACACAAACAGACTTCAGTCAGCTTCAGCCGTTTCGATCCACTCTCGATCCTGTCTTTGTGTTTGAAACACGTCACACGGGGGTTAAACAGCAGCAGGGTCAGAGGTCAGAGGTCACATGCAGAGACTGGACCTGATGAGCATCCCATAATGAGTCCAACACACCATGCTGTACCTGTAGTCCACAGACCAGACCTACCAGTCCTCATCGGGACTATCTTCAACAGTTTGTGTCTGACTGGGATCAAAGTAAAGATTATCGATTACTGATTATTGATCGTGGATGGAAGAACAAGATGAGACGCAGTGGCCAAAGTGCCATTAATGCGAGTAATGCCGTTGCATTAGAACTCTGGTAACAATTAAATTCAACATTTCAAAAAATAAAATGATCAATTGGTGGTACTGTATTACTGTAACATCTTGGCTTTTACATCTTTACTGTAATTCACTGATGTTATTCTGGATTATGGGGATTTGCTTTCAATATCTGATCATTCAGTTTTTTATCCCCGCAAAAAAACTCTTCTAGACAGTAACGACAGAACCATTTGACTATGTTAGAGATTTACCATCTTTGCTGAGCATCAGAATTGTTTGAAATCAATAGGCCTAATAATAATAATAATAATAATAATAATAATAATAAAAGCCTGTCCCATAAGCCGGGTCGGCCCCTGTTGTCACAGCAATCATTCTGCATCGGGGCCGTTGGTAGCTGACTACTTTCTTCTACTGTCACCAGTGATGAGACGTGTTGACGACCGGTCGGTAGCTACTCACCATGAGTCGGAGGTGGGTCAGCGTGATGTTGCTATAGTGATGGTAGCGGCTGAGCCAATCACAGCCGAGCGCAGGAGTCAGGACGCTGCAGAGCAGGACGAGGCCGATGGGGACGACCATGATGAAGACGATGGAGATGATGAAGACGATGAAGATGATGGAGGAGATGAAGGAGAGAACAGTTATAATACAACATGCTGCTGCTGCTCAGACTCTTATACTCACAACAGGGAAAAGGAAACAGAGTCAGGAAGTTCCCAGTGGCTCCGCCCCCTTTCACTTTTTTTACACCTTCACTCTTTCACTCTTTCACTCTCTCACTCTTTCACTCTGTCAGTGATGTCATAGTTAGACTGCAGATTACTATTATTACACTTATCTCCATTATGAGCATCAGTGTGTTTCACAGCATTTAACCACAGCGCTGGTCACACACACACACACACACACACACACAACATAACACACATATACTCTTGATACAGGATCAATAATAATTATAGTTTACTTTTATTTTATTTCATTTTTTTCTAATTACAAATGACCCACTAACATGTAAAGGAGCAGTTCACTGTCACGTCGTCAGGTCGGCCGACATGAACCCGGTCGACGTCTGTTTGACACACGGAAACACTTTGTGCTGCGTTTTTATCTATGAAAAGTGCTTTATAGTTATCACTTATTATTATTATTATTATTATTATTAACAGTGTGTCGACGGAGTGTTGCACGTGTCATTTCACTGCAATGATCTTGTGTTGTTGTATGTGACGAATAAACCATCATCATCATCATCATTATTATGATTATATAATTATATTATAATAATATATATGATATTATTATTTATCATTATTGTTGCTGTTATTATTATTGATAATAATCTTATCATTGTTGTTATTACAGTGAGTATAAACCACAGGTGAGGAAACACCTTCACTCTGACTCTGAAACTTTCTGCTGTGATTTCCCTTCACTTTCTAAACCTCACACAGGAAGTGACACACTCACCTCTACAAAATAAAAGCTGGCACCGAGCTCCACGGTGTGTGTGTGTGTGTGTGGCCGCTGTGAAGTGGATTTTGGAGTATTTTGAAGGCGGTGTCTCCTCCTCTTCCGGTCTGGGTTTCACTTTCTTTCTGGTGACGTCACCGGGTGTGATGCGTGATGACGACGATGACGTGGTGGCTCGGCTCGGGCTCGAGGCAGCAGACAGACTTTCCTTTTCCCTCCAGTCACCAACTCACAGGTTTTCACTTCACCTGGTGGTTCAGTCGTGTTGTTTTCACTCTTCACTTTCATCTCGGTGCTGGTGAACATGTGGAGGAGGAGGAGGAGGAGAAAAAAGGGGGGAAAAGTGAAGTTTGGAGCAGCGGAGGAAGAGGACAGACCATAATACATCCATGGGACAGACCCAGACAGACCAGAGTGAACCACCAGAACAACTAGGACCAAAGTTCAGTCCGCCCGGTCCAAGCGGCTCAGGAAACAGAACGGCTCAGTTCACTACAGGAGAGAAAACCCAGCGGGCTGCGAGGCGACGCTCTGATTGGTCCGCTGCCGCTGTCGTCACCGTTCCTCCTGACTCCTGATTGGCTGCAGCAGCGGCAGCGGAAGCGCGCCAAACAAAGTCCTGTTGTGTTTGTCCAAAGAGAAGAGACGGTGAGTGACTAAATCTACTGTAACTTAACTTTAACTTTAATTTAACTTTAATTTAACTAAACTTTGACTTGAAGCAGCGAGTTTTAACTGGAGGACGTAACGGACATTAATCTTATTATCCTTTTATCCAAATGGCACATTCATAAATGTAGATACACAGATAAAAATCCTGTTTTTCTTACATTTCAGAACGAAGTCAAGCAGTAAGTTAGGCTAATATTAAAACCACTGAAACATCTAATAACACAAAAGCTAAAAGACCTTGAGCCTGTGTCTCTACAACATCTTTGTATAATGCAATCTGTAAAAAAGCCTCCATGTATGTAACGTGTAACGTTAACCCCGCGGTGACATCTGCTGTCGTGTAGGTTGTTTTGCAGTTGGACAAGTTTTAATAAAGTTCTGGAGAAAAAAAAGTGAAGCCAAAAAAAAGAAAGAAAAAGAAACTGGAGGACAGAGACACCACTCCTCCTCCTCTACTCTCTCTCCTCTTCTATTCCTCCTCTATTCCTCCTCCTCTACTCTCTCTCCTCTTCTATTCCTCCTCTTCCTCCTCTATTCCTCCTCCTCTATCCTTCCTCCTCCTCTACTCTGTCTCCTCTTCTATTCCTCTTCTATCCTTCCTCCTCTTCCTCCTCTATTCCTCCTCCTCTACTCTCTCTCCTCTTCTATTCCTCTTCTATCCTTCCTCATCTTCCTCCTCTATTCCTCCTCCTCTACTCTCTCTCCTCTTCTATTCCTCCTCTTCCTCCTCTATTCCTCCTCCTCTACTCTGTCTCCTCTTCTATTCCTCTTCTATTCCTCATATCCTTCCTCCTCTATTCCTCCTCCTCTATCCTTCCTCCTCCTCTACTCTCTCTCCTCTTCTATTCCTCTTCTATTCATCCTCCTCTACTCTCTCTCCTCTTCTATTCCTCCTCCTCTCCTCTTCCTCTTCTATTCCTCCTCCTCTCCTCTTCTATTCCTCCTCCTCTCCTCTCCTCCTCGTCTCCTCTTCCTCCTCTATCCTTCCTCCTCCTCTACTCTCTCTCCTCCTCTATTCCTTCTCTATCCTTCCTCCTCCTCTCCTCCTCCTCTCCTCTTCCTCCTCTATTGCTCCTCCTCTTCCTCCTCTATTCCTCCTCTATCCCTCCTCTATCCTTCCTCCTCCTCCTCTATTCCTCCTCCTCTCCTCCTCTCCTCTTCCTCCTCTATTGCTCCTCCTCCTCCTCTATTCCTCCTCCTCTATCCCTCCTCTATCCTTCCTCCTCTTCTCTTCTACTCTCTCTCCTCTTCTATTCCTCCTCTATCCTTCCTCCTCCTCCTCTACTCTCTCTCCTCTTCTATTCCTCCTCTATTCCTCCTCCTCTCCTCTTCCTCCTCTATCCTTCCTCCTCCTCCTCTACTCTCTCTCCTCTTCTATTCCTCCTCTATTCCTCCTCCTCTCCTCCTCCTCCTCTATTCCTCCTCCTCTACCTCTCTCCTCTTCCTCCTCTATTCCTCCTCTATCCTTCCTCCTCCTCCTCTCCTCTTCCTCCTCTATTCCTCCTCCTCTCCTCCTCCTCCTCTATTCCTCCTCCTCTCCTCCTCCTCCTCCTCTCTTCCTAATCGTTGCAGGTCTGTGTTGTGATTCTGTCGCTTCGTCAAAAGGAAACATTTCAGATGTCGTCACGGTAACCGTTCACCATGTGGTGTTTGTCATCTACAGTCCAGTTACAGATGTACAGCAGTTTTATTACGTTATTAACTTCACCAGCTCTTCTCTGATTGGTCAGAGTCTGACCTGGAGGAGGAGGAGACGTGTCACCGGGGCTGAAGTTAAAACTGAGTCGTGTGTGTGTATTTATTATATATTTATTATATATTTATTATTCCATCCCAGAATGATGGAGGTGGACGTGCTGGACTTCCTGGTCCCTGTGGAGAACAACAAGACTCTGTTTGTGTGGAACATCGAGGCGGCGCTGAGCGAGGCGCAGCTCTACGTGAGTCAACTACAACTCTAACTTTACATCTAGAATTATTTGGGGAAAAGTTCTTGAGTTGTAAAATAATCAAAAGTGAACTTTATTAAAGCTCCAGTGAGTGTAGGGATGTCACCATTACTTGTTTTCACAGTTAATCGTGGTTTTAAACGCCACAATTATTTAATCGTTAAGATTAATAAATACCGTCACTTTCACAAAAAATGTGATGTTGGAACCTTATCGGCAGATGTGGCGCCAAAATAAAGGTAAATGCTCAGATACTGGTCCATTTATCTAATGTAACATTGAATTGGTAGGAAATTAAATGTTAGCGTGTCATTTTTAATTGAAAAAAAAGCAAAACAAAACAAAAAATGATTAAAATAAACGTTACATTTGGTATAGATGACAATTTCTGACCTGAATATTTCAAACACTTCCCCTGGGGGATTAAGAATTGGTCATATATTAATAGATACTTGAAATATTTTGTGTAAACAATGAGTAATGTAATTATATTTTTACTGAATTTGATTTAACACATTCATAGTGTTGTGAAATTAATTAATGTATAATAATCGTGATAATCGTAACACCGTGATTATTTCTCTGACAATAATCGTACAAAGAAAATGTATAATGGTGACATCCCTACTCCAGTGTGTAACTTATTTGTCTTTTTATGATCAAAAATCAAACCTGTCTTTCATAAATCCGTATTTGACTGAAGGTGAATCTCAGCTGCATCCAGATGAAAGCTTTCTGGTTCCTTAGAATGAGTTGTTACCAGTAGTGATGGGTCTTTGCCGTGCCGAGGCTTCGAAGCGCGTCGAGTAATCCAGGAAGTGTTTTGTGAAGCGCGAATCGAAGCGCGTATCGATGACGTCCGACGCCTCACCGGCCCGTTGCTCCGCCTACTGGTTCAGGAAGCGGTTTGTGGTTTGGTGGTGCGCTGTTGGTGTTTCTGCATCGAGTGCAACATGTGTTTCAACAGTTTCATCTATATTCTGAATAAAAATGATTCCACAAGTTCAACAAGCACATCCACTGCCCCACAACCCACGTTAACAGAAGTGTAACGGAGATCCGCGGGTATAGGCACAGTCACGACTCATGAGGTACCAGTAAGGAGAAGAGACAGCGTGTAGCGGTTAGTGAAGCGGTTAGCATCGTTACCCACGGTGCAGGAGATCTGTGTTCGAGACCCATTCAGGACCTGAAACTCTTTCTATAGACACTGTGGCCTGAACAACATCGGTCACACAAGCTTATTGTCCTCACCCTCATTCCCACTTTCCCTTATGACTCTTTATGGACACAAATCACCTGTTTAAACCAGTAAACCTGTAATTTAAACCAGTACAAAGTTCAAATGTATAACTAAATATATATATAGCTACACTACAGACCACTATATCATTGTAATATTTGTCCTGTTTAGTTCTTTTTGGCCAGTAGGTGGCCTAGTAGAGCAGCTGAAGCCCCAAGAAGCTTTGTGCTTGATGAACCAGTTTGATGAAAAGCTTCGATGCTTCATGAGGCTTCATCTGGCTCATCATCACTAGTTACAAGTCGTTACAAATACATAAGTGTCATTTTACTGCACCAGAGAAAGACGGTAAAACAATACCACATCACCATGACAACATGTTGTCAGGCCACTTGTTTACATAGACGCTTGTTTATCCTGTTATACTGTAAAAACTCAACATCTTTCCAAGAATATTTGTCTTATTTCTAGTCAAAACTAAACTCTTTCCACTTAAAATAAGACTCATCACCTAAAAATGAACTTGTTTTTAGATCATTTTCACTTGTTTCAAACTAATTTTCACTTGAAATAAGTAGAAAAATCTGGCATTCTACTTATTTCAAGTGAAAATCAGCTTGAAAGAAGTAAAAAGTGTCTAAAAACAAGCTGCTTTTTATGTGATGAGTCTGATTTGAAGTAGAATGAGATTTGTTTTGACTAGAAATAAGACAAATATTCTTGGTGAGAGTTTAGAGTTTTTGCAGTGCATGTGCAGCGTCTGTTGTCTGTCTGACGTCCGCCCCATTTCACCTGAATGCAACATCAAGAATACGTTCAGAGATGCAACCACACCGCTAGATGGAGGTGATTCCTACCTACTATACCTTTAAATGCCTTAAAGCCTGAGCGGGGTCTTCTCCTCCTTCGGTCCTCTCTACCTGTTGAAGCTCCTCTGTGTGTGTGTGTGTGTGTGTGTGTGTGTGTGTGTGTGTGTGTGTGTGTGTAGGAGCATCTGAGCAGCATCTTCTCCTCCTTCGGTCCTCTCTACCTGCTGAAGCTCCGCCCCTCCCCCCCCTCCTTCTCAGCTCTGGTGAAGTTCTTCTCGGCGCTGCAGGCGGCGGCGGCTCAGAGGCACACGGACGGACGCTCGCTGTTCCAGACCCGCCCCCTCAAGGTCCGTTTCCCTCAACTTTATTGAAAGTTGTAGCAACAACAAACATTTCAGTCTTTCCAGCTCACGTTTCGTTACAACAGTAAAGTTACAGTTATATTTGGTTGTTTTTAAAGGGACAACCAGGAGTTTTGTTAAAGCGAAGTGTTTTCACACTACATTTATGAGCCTCCGCACCGTGAAATTCTTTGACCGGTGCAAGACAGACTCATGTTTTCATTCATCAAGAATTAAAGTCAGAGGTTGGAAGACGATCACATACCGTCGTAGTTCCCACCATAAACGGAGATTCGGCGGCGTTATTCTCATGACTCGCCACGAAACCGAAAGTAAAGAAACGCTGGTCGGCTCGCCCAGCATTTCCACCACCACTAATAATAACAAAATAACCATAGAGACAAAACCATAGATTTATCTAAAATGGACCATTAACAAGTGGTAACGGAGATTCATCCACATTAATATCAGACTTTTTATAACCAAATAGAAACTCCTGGTTGTCCCTTTAAATGTGTTTTAGAAATGAACTTGATTGATTGATGTCAGTATAACAAAGGTAAAGCAAAAGAGAAAACAATCAAGTTAACAATAAAGGAAAATACATTTTGGTGACAGACTTCGTATCCCATGAGATGAAATATAATTATAGTTATTGTGACAGATTATTGGTTGAACATTTCTGAATGTATGTTCATTATTGATATAGCTACATTTCATGTTTGTAATTAACTTAAAGGGATAGTTCAACATTTTTGAAAATTGGCCCATCGCCATGATCCCCCTAGTAATAGCAGTAGGTTCGTTACCTTTAATTGTTGGTCCAAGCTGCTTTTAGATCGGGGGAGAAGAATACCGAGCGGCGCAGCTACACTACGGAGGCTAATGGAATTTCTTGGTTTTGCTCATCAAACTCAGCAAATACACAACCAAAAAACTCAAAAACGCTGTGGTGGACAAGTTGTGACCTGCACATTCACCACGCTATGAGATAATAGCGGAAAGTTAAGAGAAGTGAAGCAAATACTCGGAACTACTTTCTTCAGTGAACCACTGGTCGGAGGGACACAGTGTGCGCACCTCAGCCAGTGCCGTAGCCGTAGCCGTATCTGCAGTAAACAGGCGCTTTTGAAATCACTCCGCCGAGCAGCCGTCTAGAGTGTAAAGTCCGACTTTGCCTCTAAAACAACTCCATCTCGCAACTTTCCGCTATTATCTCATAGCGTGGTGAATGTGCAGGTCACAACTTGTCCACCACAGCGTTTTTGAGTTTTTTGGTTGTGTATTTGCTGAGTTTGATGAGCAAAACCAAGAAATTCCATTAGCCTCCGTAGTGTAGCTGCGCCGCTCGGTATTCTTCTCCCCCGATCTAAAAGCAGCTTGGACCAACAATTAAAGGTAACGAACCTACTGCTATTACTAGGGGGATCATGGCGATGGGCCAATTTTCAAAAATGTTGAACTATCCCTTTAAGAGACTTAAAATAATAATCAACTTCAATCAAAAACAACTTAAATGATGGTGAAAAGTTCTGAAATTTACATTTATGGATATGAAACTTCCCCAATAAAATATAAAGGTTGACTCTAGTAGCTACATCGTTTCTTTTCTTTGAAATCAAAATAAGTGATAATGTTCTTCCCTCAATGTTGATTTACATAATATCTAGTTCTCAACTTCTTTCCAGAACAAAACACATGAATCATGTTCAGGTTCAGTTTTACAGAAGCTCTGTTTGAACTGTGTCCAGGTGCAGCTGAGCTCCAAACAGACGCCTCACTTCCTGTCGTCGCGGCCGCGGCCGCTAAGCCACGCCCACTGCCTCAACCTGGCCAATCACTGCCTGGGCTTCGACGGCTGGACCTCTGACATCATCACAGTGAGGAACACACACACACACACACACACACACACACACATCGTCCTTGTATTCAAGTCTTAAAGGACAATTCTTTGTTAATTATTCACATACTAAACCATATTGCATCCATATTTACATATTATATATGTAGGGTTGGGTCCCGAGAATCGAGAACCGGTTGGAACCGGTTCTAACGTTTCGATTCTCCCGGAATCGTTCAGAATTTTTATTTTCGATTCCTCTAAACGATGCTTTAGCAATTTTCATTCACGCTGACTGCCGCGCCGACCGCCGCGCTGACCGCCGAGTCCGACAGCCAGTAAAACAGTAAAGTTATGCCTGCACAGACCACCCACAAACCGCGGCGTTAAGCAGGCCGACACGTATTGATTTTCTATTTTTTGCCGGCGTGTAACATCTTATTTCCTCGCAGAGCTGCGCACAGCGTACCTATCAACTCAGCCCCTCCTTTACCTGCTCTCTCTCTGTCACACACACATTGACAGCGGACCTGTCTGTGAACTCTCCCTCCTCTCCTACTCACTGAAGCCCGTTTAAAACAGAGATCCCGTTATATTTCCTACCCCTCATTACGCTGGCGTTGCTTGTTTACATGGGGCTCTTCCTCTCCCTCTCCGCCGTTAAACCGGCAGCGGAGGAGGTCGTCACGGAGACGTCCAGTCGGCTCCGTGGCGACCTCCTCCGCTGCCGGTTTAACGGCGGAACAACGTCGCTCCGTGTTCTGTTCGTACGTGTTACAGAACGGCTGGTGGAATCATTTTGCACCAGAATAAAAGGAGCACGTGTCAAAACATGAGCATCCGCGGGAGGAAGGATTGTTGTTGGTGCAGAGAAGAGGCTGGCTGAAGTGATCCACAGTTGGGGGGGAGAAAAAAAACAATGAAAAAGTATAACATATTATACATATAAATATACCATGTTTTCCTATTTTGCTAAATACTTTTTTATTAATATTTTGAATTGCTTCATGTTAGTGGTGAGTTTGATATTTTCAGGCAGTGGTCGGGGGGGGTCTGTGGTCTCGTCCGTTGATGTGAAACAGTTAGAGAACTAACTTCCTGTCCCCCCCCCAGCTGAAGGAGCTCACCAACGAAGAGGAAGAGGAGGAAGAGGAGGATGGAGAGGGGGAGGGGGAGGGGGAGGGGGGGCGGTGCAGGAGGCTGCGGTTCGGCTGCATCATGAGCATCAACTTCCCCCGACACCAGCGCAGCACCAGGGGGGGGGCGGTGGTGGAGGACCGCTTCACCTGCACAGGTAGGACACAGGACACTGTCACCATGACGACAGAGACGGAGCTGGTCGAGGAGGAGGAGCCTGATCAGCTCCTCTTTAAAGGGATAGTTCAACATTTTAGTCAAACTGGCCCATCACCATAATAATCCCTATAGTCATAGCAGTAGGTTCGTTACCTTTAATTGTCGGTGCAAGCTGTTTTTAGAACGGCGGAGCAGAGCCATGAGCTGCTCAGAGCTACACTACGGAGGCTCATTATGGGATTTCTTGGTTTCCCTCATCATCAAACTCATCAAATACACAATCCAACAACTCCACAACGCTCTGGTGGACAAGTTGTGAGCTGCACATTCACCACGCTATGAGATAATAACACAACGTTACCACACAGAGTTGTTTTAGAGGGAAATACAGAGACTGTTGATGAAAAACTGTCCCTGAAGGCAACACATCTACCTCTAAAACAACTCTGTCTCTATGGCTGATTGATTAATAGATAGATAGAACGATAGATAACTCTCTCTCTCTCAGATCCCGGTGTTTACCTCCAGAAACGCTCTCAGCTGCAGAAGAGAGTCAGGGACCGAGCTCTGGTCCAGGCCTTCAGCACCGTGCTCATACTACTGCTGGGTAATACTGAGGACTACTACTACTACTGTTACTGAGTACTACTACCTGTGTGTAACTGGTGTGTGTGTGTGTGTGTGTGTGTGTGTGTGTGTGTGTGTGTGTGTGTGTAGAGGGTAAAGTGATGGTGGAGGTGAAACAGACCTCAGACCAGTGTGAACCTGAACCCTCCGGCCTCCTGCAGGTGAGATCAACCTGACTAACACGTCTAGTCTGTCATCTATCAATAATCTATAATCAATGATCAATGAAGAGACTTGATCCATGTGATAACGTCTAGTCTATCATCGTCCTTTTATACAAGTCTGAACCCTCCTGTCGTCCTTCTGGGTCAAATTGACCCAATCTGTTCCCTTCCTCCATCCTTCCTTCCTTCTTTCCACAATCCTTTTTCCTTCCTTCCTTCCCTTCGTCCTTACTTCTTCTTCCTTCCTCTTTGATCCAGTTGACCCTCCATCTTTAATTCCTTCATTTTCTCTTCCTTCTTTCTTCCTTTTTGACCCATTGACCCAATCTGTTCCCTCCCTCCATCTATCTTTCCTTCCTTCCTTGACCCAGCTGGACAACAGGAGAGTGAAACTTTGTGTTTGTTATTATTATTTTAATCTTTATTATCAGGACCCGAGTGACGACCAGCGTCGGCGTTGCTAGGCGACGGCCCTGTGGAAAGTGCTGTTTTTTATTCTTCTTAGCAACAATAAATCACATGTTTGGCGTCTTGAACGAGCTCGAAGACGCATGGTTCTTAGTTTGCACGTAGGGACTGGTGGACATCTAAAGAACGGCTCAACGGCGCCCCCTAGGAATCTTCAGGTGTGTTGTTGTTGTGTGTTAGTGACAGGTGTGTTATTGTGTTGTTGTGTGTTTCAGGTGAACGAGTTCTCGTGGAGCGACTTTGGTCCTGATGAAGACGAGGCTGAGGATGAAGAGTGGGACCTGACTGTGTCCTAGAGCAGCAGTGGTGCATGATGGGAGTTACCAGCAGCTTCAAACTGGATGCTTAACTTATTCAATAAAGACCGTGATGATGATGATGATGAAGCTCTAAACATCCTCTCTGTATGTATAGTAGTAATAATGTGTATAATGTAAATAAATGTGAGTTAATGGCAGTGAAAGACTCGGCTGTTAAAGGTACAGTTCCATGTTTAGGAATCTCCATCACTAATAAAGCTCAGACAGACAGAAAGGACTTCAATTTTAATTTAATTTAATTTAATTCAGTTCATTTGATCGGGACAATGCAGGTTAATTAACATAGTGACACTTCCACTCGTTACAAACAAGTCGATGTGACTGATGTTCTGCAGACAGAGATTATAGCTGATGCTAGTTTCCAACTCCCGTCCCTAGTTCGGCTTTTAGTAGAAGAAAGACATCAAAATTACATAACAACACTATAAAATGTACAATACACCTACAATCATACCAAGTCATGACACATTAAAAATGCAAACAGTTCTGATACTGTTTCAGCCAGATTTTAACCTTTGTATTAAAAGTTCTAATGTCTCGGGTTAGTTTTATTTCAGTCGGTAGTGAATTCCACATCTGGGAACTCTTTATAGAGAAGGCTGATTGGCCTAAGGAGCTCTTAGCCCCTGTTGTAGAAAAAGCCCCAAAAAGACTGAGTCTTTGTCTCCTAAGAGATCTGTCATTAAGAGGTTGAGGAACAAAAGCAGAAGGAATATCTAGACTTACTTATGTATAGATCAGATGTAGTTCAAATTTTTATGGAAGAATAAAACACATTACATAAAACATCTGTTGTCATAAACACATACTGTATGAGAACGGGGGACAAAATGTTTTGGATTTTGATTCTTTGAACAGCACCTTTAAGATCAACTGGATTAAGCAATTCCTGAAAAAAAAACAGACTCAATATGGAATTTTATCCCGATTATGTTTTCTAAAATTGGTGGTTTAAAATTCCTTTTAGTGTGTAACTATAACATAGAAAACATTTCTGTTCTGTTCTGTTCACCTCTCTAACTTTCACCAACAAGCAACAAGCATAACCATCAATGAATACTTATGACAGCTGTGGTTAAGTGTCATTCAGTAAGTTATGTCACTTTTGATGTAAAGTTGACATTGTTTGAGATGTTTTTGTTCTGACAACTTGACATAATGTTTAAAGTTTGTCCATTAGGTCTGCTATGACAGTTTAAATTGTCTTTATGTCAAGTTGTCAGAACAAAAACATCTCAAACAATGTCAACTTTGCATCAAAAGTGACATAACTTACTGAATGACACTTAACCACAGCTGTCAGAAGTATTCACTGATGTTTATGACAGCTGTTATGTCAATCTTTTCACCACACCGTTAGTCTATATGGAATAACAGCGATATCCTCTATAAGAACAGATCTATATTCTTTGAGGAGTGGTTCAACAACAGTATTTGAGTTTAACAACTTTTCAACAGCAATGGTGTTTTATTTTCGTATCAAGAGTTCCTATATGATAGCGATTACTCCTGAACAGTACACCAGTAGTGAAGTGTCATTTAAAATGATTCATCGTTGAACTTGTTACCCAGTGAAACCTTTTTTAAAAAATCAACTTTAAAGGGATAGTTCAACATTTTTGAAAATTGGCCCATCGCCATGATCCCCCTAGTAATAGCAGTAGGTTCGTTACCTTTAATTGTTGGTCCAAGCTGCTTTTAGATCGGGGGAGAAGAATACCGAGCGGCGCAGCTACACTACGGAGGCTAATGGAATTTCTTGGTTTTGCTCATCAAACTCAGCAAATACACAACCACAAAACTCAAAAACGCTGTGGTGGACAAGTTGTGACCTGCACATTCACCACGCTATGAGATAATAGCGGAAAGTTAAGAGAAGTGAAGCAAATACTCGGAACTACTTTCTTCAGTGAACCACTGGTCGGAGGGACACAGTGTGCGCACCTCAGCCAGTGCCGTAGTATACGGACGTATCTGCAGTAAACAGGCGCTTTTGAAATCACTCCGCCGAGCAGCCGTCTAGAGTGTAAAGTCCGACTTTGCCTCTAAAACAACTCCATCTCGCAACTTTCCGCTATTATCTCATAGCGTGGTGAATGTGCAGGTCACAACTTGTCCACCACAGCGTTTTTGAGTTTTTTGGTTGTGTATTTGCTGAGTTTGATTAGCAAAACCAAGAAATTCCATTAGCCTCCGTAGTGTAGCTGCGCCGCTCGGTATTCTTCTCCCCCGATCTAAAAGCAGCTTGGACCAACAATTAAAGGTAACGAACCTACTGCTATTACTAGGGGGATCATGGCGATGGGCCAATTTTCAAAAATGTTGAACTATCCCTTTAAATATCTTGATCTAGATCTAAATTGTCCCCTTGTGACTCCCATACTGAGACTATTATACTATACTATAGCCTACTATACTATACTATACTATACTTACTATTACATACCCATAAACTGTGGCAAGATATTTGCAGATTTATTGGAGATAACATCACCTGTGACTTCAGTTTCCTCTCGCAAGATGTACTTTTTTTTTTAGTTTTTCTATGAGTAACATTTCAGTTGAAAAAGAATATTATTTAATTCATCTAATTATAATCCTTGCAAAGTATTATCCTACATCCATAAATGTAAATTTAATGTAAAAAGTGAAACTTTTCTTCTGTGTTTTTAGGAAAGAACTGGAGATGAAGCTACTTCAACTCAATATCTAAAAACAAAGCTGTGAGATTATGCTCCACTTCACTATTCTGGATTCAATCTAATTTGTCTTTGCTTATAACCCCTGGCTATTTATATATATATACTTTATATTTATTTGTAATTATTATTTACTACTATGGTTATTATTTTCACTTTCTATTTATGTATTTATTTTTGTATTATTTATGAATGAATGAATGTATTTTTATTTTCGAACATGTATAAAAATATATATGTAACTATTTGTACATACAAAAATAATAATGATAAAAAATATAATAGAGCCAAGACAGAACACAACAGCATATTGTTGGATGTTTTTCACATTGTTTTACATCTCCATGTATCTCTGAGTGACCAGTCTGCTGTTCTCTGTGCATTCACATGTTGAAATCCTTTTCAATAAAGCTTCTTTAAAAAAAAAAAAAAAAAAAAAAAGTTTTCTGTGGGCGTGGTGTTTAGCAGCGGCGCCGGGCTGCAGCCAGACCATAATACATCCATGAGCCAGAGGGTGCAGCTGCGGTAGGTGAGTGTTAAAGTGTTAAACAACTTTATTATTATCATTAATCACCGTTAAAGTCTGTGACGTGGAGGGAAGAAGAGAGGGAACTCTGTCCACACAGAGACTAGAGGAGGACAGAGCTACTTCCTGTTGTCTCAGTCTGAACCTCTGAACTACAACTAGAGCTGTAACAGAGTAACAACAGCATCGGTCCAATGGCAGCGCCTCCTGCTGGAGGAACAGGTTTATTAGAACTGACATCTCTGCATTGTTGCTGAATGAGCAGTGTGGTGTTCTCAATAATTTAATCAACCAATCAATCAACCAATCAATCAATCAATCAGACTTTATTTGTAGAGCACTTCTAATACAACAGACATGTAGCACAAAGTGCTTTACACCATAAAAGCAGACAAAACAAAGCAAAAATAAAACCCAAAGTAACGCAGATACACTCGTGCGCGCGCGCGCACACACACACACACACACACACACACACACACACAAAAGCTTAACTTAACTTTGCTCTTAAAAATGTCCACATTGGCAGCTGACAGAAGGACTAAGACCATTAAGGACATTTCTAGATCAGCCACGTTAACAGCATCATTGATCCTTTACAGATAAACATTAACACATAGAAGAGTTAGTTACTTGCTTGATGAAAACGGCCGTGTTTTTGTTTTTAGGTGTCTTGGTCATATCAGATTATACTTAGAATTTGTTTATTACAAATTGTAGATTGAAACATTCATGTAGACAACTATTTTTTTTTTTTTTCTTTACTACTTACTTTTTTTTTTTTAATCTCCAACATTGGTTAAAAACAACTCAGACATGTACTCATACAGCTTAAATAGTGTTTAATGTGATGTCTGTTCCCGGGGCAGATGGGATATTGTTCTTTAACTGTGGGTTCAAATTGTCTGTTCTTATTCTGTTTGTCTGCGTCTGTTCTGCCTTGATATTGTCTGTCTGTGTTCTGTCTAGTAATTGTCCATTGTATGACTTCATGACTTGTCATCACAAGGTTTTAAAGTCTTCTGTGTAAGTCCGGTACATTTACACTGATGCTTAATGCGTCAGTGTAAATGTGCACTGTCCCAATTCAACAAATGAAGAAATGAAATGAAGTGGGCAGTTGGACAGTTCCAGAACATTTAGGTTTGTGTATGTAAAACTTAGATAAAATAATTAACAAATGAATCAAATAAAACTGGGAATTTAGTTTTTTTTTATCATATTCAGTGTAACCAAACAAAACATTTTCCCAGCATAAATTAAATTAAACTGGGGGTAAATATGAACACAGAGTGTCCAGAATAAATGAACCAAGGTTTCGTTGACAGAGACACAGTGAATACAAGTCACCTCAATGTCCTTCTTAAAGGGATAGTTCACTCATAATTGAAATTTCGGTTGACGGTTGAGAACGGAGCTCACTTTTCTTCGTCCAAAAAGACACACCAAAAAACACCCAAATACCTCCATGCTGCTCGTCTGTAATGTCCCTCTGGTATTGAAGCCCCAACATGAGAAATTGTTCCGAAAAGAATTAAATAAGTCTATATTTCAAGCTTGTTTGTAGCAGAAGCTCCTCTTCCTGGTCCGTCCAAATCTCGCGTGATCACGGCTCCGCAAATTGCGCGAGATTCCGGCAGAGCAACACTGGGAGCTTCTGCCACAAACAAGCTAAAGAGATTAGAGAAATAAACAGAGGATTCAGAGCTCAGCTGTTGAATTTAATTTCCCCTTAACTTTCCCCTTAGCTGCTGAATCTGAAGCTAAGGTCAGTGTTTGTGGTTTCCCTCTCAGACTGACTGAAGTCCTGAAGATGAGTGTTAATGTGGAGGAAGAGGAGAACGGACCAGAGTCTCCAGGACCCACCTGTCCGTCTCTGAAGAGTGACCGGTCCAAAGGAAATCCTCCAGACTTCAGTCCTGGACCTTCAGACTCGCGGTAAGAGACTCCAGCCTCTTCACCGGTGTTGAGTGTGTTGAGGTTCTGCAGCTCAGCAGCGTTTCCACTGCAGCGGTTCCTGGTAAAAGGAGGGCAAGGCAGGGCAGTTTTATCTGTATAGCCCGTTGTTACCACCAGTCTGTCTCAAAGGGCTTTACATCCCATCATAACAACATTCTCTGTCCTTAGACCCTCACATCCACTGAGGAGAAACTCCATGGAAAACCCTTTTAACAGGAAAAACCAGGAGAAAGCTCAGTGTCGGAGCTATTTGTTACTTTTTGTATTATTTAATCACTTATTATTTAGTTATTTTTTGTGGTTTAGTTTTGGGGAATACACCTTTAGTTTGTTTATTATATTTAGTATTGATTAAGTTTATTTTGATACTTAACCATGCTTTTATTTTGAAGGTACTGGGTAGCTGGAGCGCACAGGGTGAGTTTACATATATGGGTAGGCAGACACAGGTGAAATGAGAGAGAGTGAGAAATATCGCTTTCATTTTGAGACAATCTGTGATGGAAACGCAGCTTGAGAAGGTTGAAGCCTGAGTCAGAGAGAAACCAGGAACCAGGTCAGAGATGTGGAGCTGAGACTGTGACGTGTTGTTGATCCAGAAATGTCTTGACAGGAGGAAGAGGAGTGGTGACTCTGACGTCCTGAAGGATCATGGACAAAGACCCAGCACCAGAGGTGAGCTGCAGACAGCCAATCAGAGCAGCTGTGGACAAAGTGAGACTGAACATCTGTCTGCTGATGTGGTCATTTGTTGTTTTCTCCAGAGTCGTTGTTCCATCACACAGCACTGACATTTAAAGGACAATTGTGGGCTGTATGTTCCTAACATTTTAGGTCTAAAAGAAGTGTTTTTAGACCTAAAATGTTTTGCGGTAGTTGTGTCTGTCCCCGCATCGCCACGGCAACGATGAATGGGAGCGGATTGAAGTTCTGCTGCTTAGGCTGTTTCCATCCCTCAAAGCCACAGACAGCGTCAGATGGAGACTCAAACATGCAGCCAGAAGTTTATTTACTTCAACAAGCCGACATGTTTGTAAAACTAGATCTAATTCAAAGTCTGGCGGAGTCGAGACCCAAGTTGACGCTCGGTGTGTTCAGGTGCAGTGGGAAGCTCCCGTTTGTGTCAGAAACACAGGAATATCAACTCTGGACTTGCTTCAAGTAAAAAAGACTTCTCGGCGCATGTTTGAGTCTCCATCTGACGCTGTCTGTGGAAAAAAATGTACGCTTGAAGCAAGTAAAGAGTTGATATTCCTGTGTTTATGACACAAACGGGAGCTTCCCACTGCACCTGAACACACCGAGCGTCAACTTGAGACTTTGAATTAGATCTAGTTTTACAAACATGTCGGCTTGTTGAAGTAAATAAACTTCTGGCTGCATGTTTGAGTCTCCATCTGACGCTGTCTGTGGCTTTGAGGGATGGAAACAGCCTAAACAGCAGAACTTCAATCTGCTCCCATTCATCGCTGCCGTGGCGACGCGGGGACAGACACAACTACCGCAAAACAGGAGGAGACATTAAACTGAAAACCTTCAGATTCCTTCTGTTAGACCTAAAATGTTAGGAACATACAGCCTGAGGTGAATTTGCCCAGAATCGTCCTTTAAGATGATGATTCAAACCTTCTCTTTGTTGTCTGTAGTTTTTCTGTAGCTGATGAAAATAATATGATCAGATTGTCAGACTCTCTGTCTTCAGTCTGACTCTGTCTCTTGTCTCTCAGCAGATCGTGGTCTGCAGGAGGTTTTAGATCAACATAAGATCAGTCTGAGGAGCAGATGTGAACGAGTGACTGAAGGAACCGAGGGAACAGGAAGTGGAACAGGAAGTGGAACCCTCCTCAACAGGATCTACACTGAGCTCTACATCACAGAGGGACAGAGTGAAGAGGTTAATACCCAACATGAGGTGAGACAGCTGGAGACAACGTCCAAGAAGAAGAAGATCCTCCATGACACTCCAATCAAGTGCAACGACATCTTTAAAGACTTACCTGACCAACAGAGAGAGGACGTCTCTACGGTCTCACCTGTCCAACGGAGAGAGGACGTCTCTACGGTCTCACCTGTCCAACAGAGAGAGGACGTCTCTACAGTCTCACCTGTCCAACAGAGAGAGGACGACTCTACGGTCTCACCTGTCCAACAGAGAGAGGACGTCTCTACGGTCTCACCTGTCCAACAGAGAGAGGACGTCTCTACAGTCTCACCTGTCCAACAGAGAGAGGACGTCTCTACGGTCTCACCTGTCCAACAGGGAGAGGACGTCTCTACGGTCTCACCTGTCCAACAGAGACCCATCAGAGTGGTTCTGACCAACGGCGTCGCTGGCGTTGGAAAAACCTTCTCGGTGCAGAAGTTCACTCTGGACTGGGCCGAAGGCTTGGAGAACCAAGATGTCAGTCTGCTGGTTCTGCTTTCGTTCAGGGAGCTGAACCTGATCAGAGATCAGCGGTTGAGTCTTCTCAGGCTGCTCCATGTTTTCCATCCAACATTACAGAAGGTCACAGCAGAGCAGCTGGCTGTCTGTAAACTTCTCTTCATCTTTGACGGCCTGGATGAAAGCCGACTGTCACTGGACTTCAACAACAAGGAGGTTGTGTCTGATGTCACACAGACGTCATCAGTCAACGTGCTGCTGACAAACCTCATCCAGGGGAATCTGCTTCCCTCGGCTCTAGTCTGGATCACCTCCAGACCTGCAGCAGCCAATCAGATCCCTCCTACATGTGTTGACAGGGTAACAGAGGTCCGAGGCTTCACTGACGCCCAGATGGAGGAGTACTTCAGGAGGAGGTCCAGTGATGAAGATCTGTCCAGAAGAATCATCTCACACATCAAGACGTCCAGGACCCTCCACATCATGTGTCAAGTCCCAGTCTTCTGCTGGATCAGTGCTACAGTTCTGGAGCACATGTTGACCACAGACCAGAGAGGAGAGCTGCCCAAGACCACGACTGACCTGTTCTCACACTTCCTGCTGGTCCAGACAAAGAGGAAGAAGAACAAGTACGGTGAAGGACATGAGACGAGTCCACAGGAGCTGACGGAGGCCGACAGGGAAGTTCTTCTGAAGCTGGGGAGGCTGGCGTTTGAACAGCTGGAGGAAGGAAACATCATGTTCTACCAAGAAGACCTGGAGCAGTGTGGTCTGGATGTCACAGAGGCCTTGGTGAACTCAGGACTCTGTACTGAGATCTTCAAAAGAGAGAGTGTGATCTTCCAGAAAACAGTCTACTGCTTTGTTCATCTGAGTGTTCAGGAGTTTCTGGCTGCAGTCTACATGCTCCACTGTTTCACCAACAGGAACACACAGGTCCTCAACAAGTTCCTGGGAGAAGACTACAAAGAGACAGAGACGAAACCAAAACAGAAATCTTTGTCTGAGAAGATTCTGAATTTTTTTGGACTTAATGCAAGACCCCTGGTTAACTTCCTGCAGAGAGCCATGCAGAAATCCCTCGGCAGTAGAAACGGTCACCTGGACCTGTTTGTTCGCTTCCTTCATGGCCTCTCTCTGGAGTCCAACCAGAGGCTGTTGGGAGGTCTGCTGGGTCAGACAGACAACAGTCCAGGAACCATCCAGAGAACCATCAACAACCTGAAGAAGATGAACTGTGATGAAATCTCTCCTGACAGAAGCATCAACATCTTCCACTGTCTGACGGAGATGAAGGACCAGTCAGTTCATCAGCAGATCCAACAGTTCCTGGAGTCAGAGAACAGATCAAAGAAGGAACTCTCTGAGATCCAGTGTTCAGCTCTGGCCTACATGCTGCAGATGTCAGAGCAGGTTCTGGATGAGTTGGACCTGGAGAAGTACAAGACATCAGGTCAGGGACGATGGAGACTGATCCCAGCTGTGAGGAACTGCAGGAAGGCTGAGTGAGTCCAGACAGGATCAATAACACCATCAATTAGTTCTACACACACACACAGCTGAAGGAGGAAGCTTCTGGTAGGCAAAGGAGGAAGGGAGAGCAGACCAGCTTAATGGGAGGACTGGATGGCAGACTGGTTCATAGGAAGAGAGGACAGACCAGCTTAATGGGAGGACTGGATGGCAGACTGGTTCATGGGAAGAGAGGGCAGACCAGCTTAATGGGAGGACTGGATGGCAGACTGGTTCATGGGAAGAGAGGACAGACCAGCTTAATGGGAGGACTGGATGGCAGACTGGTTCATAGGAAGAGAGGACAGACCAGCTTAATGGGAGGACTGGATGGCAGACTGGTTCATGGGAAGAGAGGGCAGACCAGCTTAATGGGAGGACTGGATGGCAGACTGGTTCATAGGAAGAGAGGACAGACCAGCTTAATGGGAGGACTGGATGGCAGACTGGTTCATGGGAAGAGAGGACAGACCAGCTTAATGGGAGGACTGGATGGCAGACTGGTTCATAGGAAGAGAGGACAGACCAGCTTAATGGGAGGACTGGATGGCAGACTGGTTCATGGGAAGAGAGGGCAGACCAGCTTAATGGGAGGACTGGATGGCAGACTGGTTCATAGGAAGAGAGGACAGACCAGCTTAATGGGAGGACTGGATGGCAGACTGGTTCATGGGAAGAGAGGGCAGACCAGCTTAATGGGAGGACTGGATGGCAGACTGGTTCATAGGAAGAGAGGACAGACCAGCTTAATGGGAGGACTGGATGGCAGACTGGTTCATGGGAAGGGAGGGCAGACGGCGGCTGGTGCAGAGAGATGGAGCTGGAAACACAGAGAGAGTGCGAGACACCAAGGCCAAACTACAAAGTAAAAAAAGGTCCTATGCTCCCCGCTGTTGCTGGTCGATGGACTCTCTCTACTTATCTGGACTCTCTCTATCTGGCCTGTCTAGCCTCTACCTGGTCTTTTTACTAAACTTAACCAACTCCTTTGTTCATTGACTAAACCTAACCAATGGGACAATTACACTTCTCACTCAAAGTCACAACTCCACTTCCAGGTATGGGTACAAAAATTGCATGTTCCCCGGGTCCTTTTGGGGAAAAGCGGGGAACATAAAATAAAAAAAACACATAAAAAAGGGTCCTATGTTCCCCGGTCACATACAAAGTGGGGAACATAGGACCCGGGGAATATAGGGATGACCCCGTACAAATTATCTGATTTTACTCTCACACATTTTGTTTCTTCTCTAATCACAGACTTGTTAACTATGGACTCTCAGAGAGTCACTGTGAAGTCGTTGCCTCAGCTCTGAAGTCCAGCCCCTCCCACCTGAGACTCCTGAACCTGAGTCACAACGAACTGGATGATTCATCAGTGAAGCTTCTGTCTTCTGGACTGGAGAGTCCAAACTGTAGACTGGAGACTCTGGGGTGAGTTCACTGACTGGACCTGTTGTAGTTGTTTGAAGCTTCAGCTTCTCATAGGTTGAATAGTAATTGCTTCTAGCATTACAGAGTTCTTTTTTATATATTAATAAACTATCCTTCCAGGCTTGACGGTCTTCCTCATGTTGGCTGGAATGTGTTTTCCTTTCCAGCTGTCTGGTCTTCTGTTTCAAAGAAGACCAGGTGAAGATGATGAGACACTGAACGCTGTCAACAAGGAACTTTGTCCTCAACTCACTGCTTTTATTCTTTATTCAGATTGGAGTACTGCAGTTTCTCAGAGATCAGCTGTTCTTCTCTGGGCTCAGCTCTGAAGTCCAACCCCTCCCACCTGAGATACCTGGACCTGAGCTACAACAAGCTGCAGGATTCAGGAGTGAAGCATCTGAGTGGTTTTCTGGAGAGTCCAGACTGTAGACTGGAGACTCTGATGTGAGTTCACTGACTGTTGTATCTGATCCACCTACACTGGATTAAAGTGAACTTGTAAAAATAGACTTTCTTCTGACAACATTAAATTGAAATAGATTATTTTCTGTGTTTCTATATTTAGATTTTAATGCATCTTGAGCCGGACATGTCCTCAAAACAAAAAACTCTTCTTCTAAATAATCTGTCCCTCTATTGATTATTGATCAGGACTCATTCGATCAGTTATCTATGAATTTATCTTATTCTTTTATTCTTTATTCAGATTGGAGGGCTGCAGGTTGTCGGAGATCAGCTGTTCTTCTCTGGTCTCAGCTCTGAAGTCCGACCCCTCCCACCTGAGACACCTGGACCTGAGCTGGAACCAGAATCTGCAGGATTCAGACCTAAAGGTTCTGAGTGGTTTTCTGGAGAGTCCAGACTGTAGACTCCAGATTCTGAGGTAAGTTCACTGACTGTTACTGTTGTAGATCTGAGATCTTTGATCCACAACTGAACCTGATTGATCTTCACTCAGAACTTGAATCATTGACTTTGATTGAATTGATGAATGACATTTGAAATAGTGGTTGTTGAATATTTGCAGTTGCTGTTCTGTGAGAATGATTCTTCAGTTTCAGCTCATTTCACTCAGTGGTCATGAATAATGTCTGTTCACTTCAGTTCAACCTTCACACTCACTCGTATTTCTCTCAGTCAGACGACTCATGTTTTCTAGAAACTATGTTTGGACAAAGACACTGAAATTCACCTGCTGAAGAAAAAATTCTTCTTTCTGATCATCAATGAATTAATCTTCTTCTTTTATTCTTTATTCAGATTGAAGCACTGCAGTTTGTCAAAGATCAGCTGTTCTTCTCTGGGATCAGCTCTGAAGTCCAACCCCTCCCACCTGAGACACCTGGACCTGGGCTGGAACAACCTTCAGGATTCAGGAGTGAAGGATCTGAGTGGTTTTCTGGAGAGTCCAGACTGTAGACTGGAGACTCTGAGGTCAGTTCACTGACTGTTGTATCTGATCCACCTACAGTGGATTAAAGTGAATTTATAGAGGGTTAGATAGAGAGGGGTAGAAAACAAGAAAGGAAGAAAGGGGGATCAATAGAAAGAGATAGAGATAGAAAGAGAGGGGTAGAAAGAAAGAATGAGAAAAGTAAAAAGACAGATAATGGATAGAAATAAATAAATAAATAAATAAATAAATAAAGAGTGGGATGGATAGATAGAAAGAGGTACATAAATAGCGATAGAGAGGGGTAGAAAAAAGAAAGCAATAAGTAAAAAGGAGCAGAGAGGGTAGAAGGAAAGAAATAAAGAGAAAGAAAGAAAGAAAGAAAGAAAGAAAGTGGCTCTCTCCCACTCTAACGATGATGTCACCACTCTAAGCTCTGCTCGTTAGACGCAATACACACCCATTATAAAGCTGGATTTTGTCAAAATTTTTTAATGATTTTAAAACTGCCAAAAATCTGAAACTGTTGAATATATCAAAAAGCTGAGTAATATGTCAATAATGTAAATGTTTGTCTACTGTTTAAAAGTCAAATGAAGTCTGTGGGACAAAGTATGCTGAAGTTTTAGAGGTTCAAAGAAGTAAGACGATTTGAAGAGTTTGAAGATGTTTTCAATGCGTTTCAATGGGACAAAAAAAAGAAGAAAAAGTTCAATATTTAAAAAAAATGTAATAAAAAGTGAAAACTGAAAAGTACTAGCACTCATGTCCAGAAAAAGTTGCACGTTTTGATGTATTAATTGTTGAAATAGCACAAAGTATGAAGGACTAGTTAAACGCAGAAAAAGAGCGGAAGATTCAGAATAAGTATAAAGAAAATGGCTGACACTAATAACAGAGAAGAATAAAAATACAAAGTTAGTGACATGAAATGGTACAAATATAAAGTCGTTGATCAGGACACATCTGATTATTGATCAGTTATCAATTAATTTATCTTCTTCTTTGATTCTTTATTCAGATTGAAGCGCTGCAGGTTGTCAGAGATCAGCTGTTCTTCTCTGGTCTCAGCTCTGAAGTCCAACCCCTCCCACCTGAGAGAACTGGACCTGGGTCAGAACTACCTGAAGTCTTCAGACGTGAAGGATCTGGAGGATCTAGTGAAGAGTCCAGACTGTAGACTGGAGGATGTGAGGTCAGTAGGGGGGCGGAGTCAGTCTGTGCTGCTTTCACCACTATTGTACTAAAGTCAGTGTGAGACAATAGCTGTGTTGTAAATCTTCCCCTATCACAGATGTAGTTCACTAACTATATAGTGTGTTCAACATTTTGTAGTGTTGTTCGAATTCTCCGCGACTAATTTCATCCACTGTGTAGTGGATGACAAAACACCCACAATGCACCGCAAAACTACTTTCTACTCCCGTATGTATCCCACAATGCAATGCGGTCGTGTTTTGCCAGAGAAGACTAGCAGCGAGCTAGTTAGCATGTTAGCTAGGATTTCTTTAGGTTATTTAGCAGTAAACTCTTGGCTCCGTTTGCCTGAGCAGCAGGAGTTGGGCAGCAGCATCCCAACAATAACAGGCAGCATTAAATCAATCTGATAAAGAAACTGGAGTAGAATATGGAGGAAATACCAGCTAACGAGCTAAGCTAATAGCCACAGCTCACGAGCTAAGCTAATAGCCACAGCTAACGAGCTAAGCTAATAGCTACAGCTCACGGTCGGGACACACAACAGTAGTCGACCAAACCAAACTTCCGATATTTCAACAGTTTATTGTCAGAGAAACACAACCACACAGAATCACATCCTCTAATGTTCCCACTAGTGCCGGTTTTTCTTATTTTATTTTTATGTGTCCGGTTTGTTTACATGATTCTCGGTGCGTCTGCTTCCGTCACAACAGTAGGCTAACACGCTAACACGCTAACAGCTGGAGCATCAGCTGACTCAACCACGTCCAGAACATCACCGTGTAGCGTCTGAATCCTCCTCCCATCGCTCCCTACATCGTCTACATGATGTAGTCACTAGATCATATACATGGTGTAGGGGAGAGGGACGGAGGGGATGAGTGGAGGATTTACAACACAGCTAATAACAGAGACAACAGTCAGCCAATCAGAGCAGAGAGAGACAACAGTCAGCCAATCAGAGCAGAGAGAGACAACAGTCAGCCAATCAGAGCAGAGAGACGACCACTGATCCATCTCCCCTGTCCTCTGCTTCTCTTCTCAGATGGGAAACCTCCTGAACTGATCTGAGAGCAGCAGAGTCCATCCGGCCCTACGAACCTGACTGACTTCTACTAGTTGACATGTGACTGTAGTTCTCTGTCTCTGTGCGCCTGTGAGTCAATGCGCTGGGACAGGGAAACACATGCAGAGCGTTAGCGTGTGCCTGTGAGGCGCTGCACTGGGACGCTGATGCCGACGAACCCAAACCACCATGCGCCAAAGATTGTGGAGCGGGCTGGACTGCATCATGCATGGGGGGTCGGTCAGATGAAGCGTCTTTTGCCGCGTGCTCACAACTCGACAGCCGTAGCCGTGCGCATTTGATGCAACGCTGTTGTTTTGTTTTTCTGTGCACGTCGACCGCGGTGCACAGCTGCACGGAGCTGCTCCCCTCCGGTTCCATCGGCCTGTGTCTCTCCAGACGGACTTGCTTTTAAAGGTACTTAAAGGGACAACCAGGAGTTTTGTTAAAGTGAAGTGTTTTCTCACTACATTTATGAGCCTCCGCACCGTGAAATTCTTTGACCGGTGCAAGACAGACTCATGTTTTCATTCATCAAGAATTAAAGTCAGAGGTTGGAAGACGATCACATACCGTCGTAGTTCCCACCATAAACGGAGATTCGGCGGCGTTATTCTCATGACTCGCCACGAAACCGAAAGTAAAGAAACGCTGGTCGGCTCGCCCAGCATTTCCACCACCACTAATAATAACAAAATAACCATAGAGACAAAACCATAGATTTATCTAAAATGGACCATTAACAAGTGGTAACGGAGATTCATCCACATTAATATCAGACTTTTTATAACCAAATAGAAACTCCTCATTGGCCCTTTAAGTATCCAAAAGTGTATGCTTTTAAATTTACTTTAAGTAAGAGTAAGAGTACATTTCTTATTTTTCACATCAATTAATTACTATAATTTTTTCTAAATGAATTTAAGGAGCTTTTAACTCTTGTTTCTGAGAATTAAAGGGATAGTTCACCCAAAATTGAAATTTCCCTCATGATCTCCTCCCCCTCATGTGGACTAAGGGCTGGGAGAAGTTTCAGAGTCCTCCGTGGCTTCTCTGAGTTACAGGGGGTCTCGGCGTAGCAGTGCATGTCCATATGACGGTTGAGAACGGAGCTCACTTTTCTTCATCCAAAAAGACACACCTTCTTCTTCCTCCTCCTCTCCCTCTTCCCCTTCCTCTTCCTCCTCTTCCTCCTCCTCCTCCTCTTCTTCCTCCTCCTCCTCCTCCTGTTTCCTTCTTCATCCATTCTGGTTAATCAGCTCCATCTTGTGGTGTGGTGAAGAACTGCAGCTCATTTCCATTTCCACATTATTCAGTGTTTCTCAACATGATGGAGGTTCAGATCAGGTTGCTATGACAACAGTTAACACATTAATGTAATACACTGTTTATTTTGTCTAATGATCAATGATGTATATTATTTAATATGTAGTTTTTTCTGGCTCTAATGTGACTCTCAGGGAGCAGAGGAGAGAGAGGTGACAACAGCAAGATTTGTGTTTAATTTGTGTATGTTGTTATTTATTTGAGTCTGATGTAAAGGATTTATATCCTGTATCAGATGTTTTTTCATTAAATTCATTAAATTAAATTCATTAAATTCGAGAGCGAGCAAAACCCTGTTTACTCAACATGAAGCAACAAAAACACATTCATCTAAACAATTAAAGCAACCAAGAGATTTGTCATTGGTTTTCAAGTCATCTACATTTTGCTTTCGAGACGACAGTTTTTTGCTCCAGTGAGTTTTTTTCTCTCTTAAATAAAGTTTTATTCTTTCTCAAGCTCTTGTTTCTGTTTGACGTTGAAGAGGTTTTGTTTGGATTGATTTGATACAAAAGTAATCCCATAGTTTTACAGCTGGAATTTACAAACCAGTTCAATCTGTGGTGATGGATCAATGAACCATGGATCAATGGATAATCACAATGACCACGTGTCTTGATATTTACATTATTCCTCAGCTACAAAGAGAAGACGATTTGGCAAAATAAAATAAACGACACGTTGATGTTTAATGACGGTGCAGAAAAACACCTGAAGACCCTGAACGCATCACGACGGTAAAACACAGTGAAACACTTTAACATCATCCACATACATGAAAAACACACTAATAAACATTACACACACACACACACACACACAGTCCAGAGTAGACAATAGGGCTTTTCTATACAACCTGGTGTTGCCTTCAGGTGCCGTCAGAAAAGACACAATCACGTAAAAGCCAACAGAAAAATACAAACACGACATCACATCGTTAGCTCGAGAGCCAATCAGCTGTTTACACTTTGTAAAGTGAAATACAAGATTTGACTGACAATAGAATAAATATGTTAGAATATGTTTCTGGAGAGATTTTTAACTCCAGAGAACTGAACTGTAAAACTGAGCCGATGACGTCATCAGGCTTTATTTATACAACACATTTCATACCAAGAGGAAACTCAATGTGCTTTACATAAAAACAACATTTAACAGTAAGAATTGGACACACACAAAAAAAAACCATGAAATATTAAAAAATATAATTTTTAAAAAGTAAAAAATTGGAAACATTAAACAATTGAAAGGAATAAAAGAGAGAGAAATATAAATATACGGTAAAAACTGGACTAAAACGGAGCGTAGCTGTGAAACTTGATTGACAGTTGGAATCCGACGAGGCTCAGTGAGTGGGCGGGGCTTCAGCGCATCACAGACACGCCCCCCCAGCCAGAGAGCTGACGACGTTAAAGGTCCAGTCCGTAAAAACTGTCGAGGTTTATAGTTTTAATCTGAATCTACTCCCCATCATGAATATAAACTGTTTGGTTTCCGTAGCTTTATAATTATTGTTTTATATCTACATAGAACCAGGGTCTTTAGGGCTTTAGAGAGCGTCGCCATCTTGCACCGCCATGTTTGTAGCCTACGGCAACCTGAAGGGAGAATCCAGCCAATCAGAGAGCAGGTAATCTGAACGCTGGACGTTACGGTTTTACAGACTGGACCTTTAAAACCTAATTCCACTAAACGAGTGTTTGTGTCGTTCAGATCGTCAGGATGAGACGATGAGGTCAGAGAGGAGCAGGGTCCAGGTGCATGCTGGGAAATGTCTAACACACCAGCTGTTCAGAGGACGAAACTGTCGCCTGGCAACCTGCTATCTCCATCACACACACACACACACACACACACACACACACACACACACGTACACACACACACACACACACACACGTGGCAGTGACGTCACTGTTTGGTCCGGTCTGAGTCAGTGTTTCTGTGACTTCCTGGTTCTGGGTGAGGGGGCGTGGCCTCTAATCAGGTGAGGGGGCGTGGCCTCTGACCAGGTGAGGGGGCGTGGCCTCTGATCAGGTGAGGGGCGTGGCCTCTGGTCAGGTGAGGGGGCGTGGCCTCTGACCAGGTGAGGGGGCGTGGCCTCTGACCAGATGAGGGGGCGTGGCCTCTGACCAGGTGAGGGGGCGTGGCCTCTGACCAGGTGAGGGGCGTGGCCTCTGACCAGGTGAACTGCTGCAGGTCGTCTTTACCCATAATCCTCCCTGGTGAAGCACCGCCGCCGCTGCACGAAGAAACCGCACTGCAGGAGACAGAGTCAGAGGAGGACAGGTGACATCAGGTAACCAGGTAACCAGGCAACCAGGTAACCAGGCAACCAGGCAACCAGGTAACCCGGCAACCTGCTACCTATTGATTTATTGATTATTGATTACTGCTGCATCTGGAGCCAGATGTTGACACCTGGACCGTCCAGTGACATCACAGGAAGGTGAAGTGGGAGGAGCTTACACAGAGATCGATCAATACAGGTATTGATCGATCAGAACAGAAAAAGACTGGGAAGTGAAGAGGAGGGAAAAACAGATGCATCCCCAGTCAGTTACAGTTACAGTTATTTACAGTTACAGTCAGTTACAGTTACAGTCAGGAACACTCAGGCTGTATTCTAAACCTCATACTCTCCTGCTAGTACGTACTGATTTGGCTAAAATGTAATATACATTATGTAGTATGCAGTATGCAAACAAAAGCAAAATCTGCAGTAGCCTATGTGAAAAATTCCCGGATGTCGTACTGATTCGGAAAATATTTCCAGTATCTGACCAGTCTACATTGCGTACTGTATCCCACAATGCAATGCTCCCCTGACGTCTAACCGTAACCAAAGACGGTAGTGAAGTATCTTTGCCGTGTAGCGTAACTAATAAAATAAACCTTACTGCAGACTGATGTGTTGATAGTAAAACATGTATTTCTTGATGTAAATGTGGTGGTTTGTGTCCGTAGGCTCCAGAGCCCCGAGGCAGCGCTGCTCTTCTGTCCAATACACACAGGAAGCTTCACTTTACATTCAGACTAACTAATGCTACTGATACAGCTGTTAGATTTCATCACTGAGACCAACATTTATCTCCTAGAAATAACTTAACCAGCCGGTGGTAAACCTCTAAAAACCTGCGGGTAAGTTAATTAGTGATGGTTTTCTCCCCCGGGATGACGACGGAGGTTGGCCGGCCGAGCAGCTCTGCAGACCGGCTGCTGTGAAATGCATTCTGGGAAACTTGTGTACTGTTACTGTGGTGTGAACGGTGTCGGTGCTGAAGTAGCAGACTGATACTACATTCAGTATGTGGTATACAGGACATACTAACGCAGCTCTGGCTCTTCCTGTGGGTCAGTAACCGTAGTAACAGTAGTAGTGTTCAGTTTAATTAATAAGATTCAGATAAAAAAGTTAAAACCAGTTAAAAAGGATTTGATGTGTTTAATTTAATATATTTTATGATGTTTCATTTGAGTAAGTTAAAAATAAGTGAGTCACATAGCAGTACCGCCATCTACTGGTGATTCTGGTTCAGCGGCTAGGCTTTGTCAATGTTTGAATAAAACCTTTATGCAGGAAGTGACAGAAACAACAACAACAAAGAAGTTCAGAGCAGCACATTTGTCAGCTTCTAGCTATGACTAGCCACTCCAGCATACATCTTCCAGTTGCATCGTCGGTACGTGTTGTTTACATGTGAATGTATGGTTATATGCTGGAGTTTTAAAGGCGACATATTCTGCTCATCTCTGCTTCTTGACATGGTACCTTGATGTCTAACAGTAATGTTAGTAACATGCTTTGGTCAGAAAAACCAAAAGATTGAGCACAGCTGGTTCTCTACACACCAGTTTCACAGCCCTGCTCTAAACGCTCGGTTTAGAAGCTTAGCTCTGGTAGCTGAGGTAACCATGGTAACCATGGGAGCGAGGGCTTGAATATTCACATCACCCGGCTTGTGATGTAATAAGCCGGGTGAAATTAAAACGGCTTGTTAAGAGACACATTTTCTGACTATGGCAGTTTACAAAATGTTGATGTAGTTGTCAAAACTTACATTTAACGGGTGAGGAGGAACTCTGGATACGCAAATACACACTAAAGCTATGAAAAAGTGAGTTTTGCATAATATGTCCCCTTTAAGTGGCAGAATATTACCGGTACATTGTGTACTTGTTTGTGTTATGTGTTTACATGTGTTTAGCCTACTTTGAGGGAGCTATTTAGCTAGCCATGCTAGGCTTTGGTAATTGTTTATTTTATGGTTTATGCATCTCCATAAATGCAATATTCATGACTGTATTATTTTATCTATCTCTTTTAGTTTCACACTTTACTTCATCAATACATCTGGCAAAAGGAATACCCAGTGTGTTGTTTGGAGTGAAGAGTTTAGCTGCCGGTCAACACATGCACGCTACGCATCAACACATGCACGCTACGCATCAACACATGCACGCTACGCATCAACACAGGCACGCTACGCATCAACACATGCACGCTACGCATCAACACAGGCACGCTACGCATCAACACATGCACGCTACGCATCAACACGTGCACGCTACGCATCAACACAGGCACGCTACGCATCAACACATGCACGCTACGCATCAACACATGCACGCTACGCATCAACACAGGCACGCTACGCATCAACACATGCACGCTACGCATCAACACATGCACGCTACGCATCAACACGTGCACGCTACGCATCAACACATGCACGCTACGCATCAACACAGGCACGCTACGCATCAACACGTGCACGCTACGCATCAACACAGGCACGCTACGCATCAACACGTGCACGCTACGCATCAACACAGGCACGCTACGCATCAACACAGGCACGCTACGCATCAACACGTGCACGCTACGCATCAACACAGGCACGCTACGCATCAACACAGGCACGCTACGCATCAACACAGGCACGCTACGCATCAACACGTGCACGCTACGCATCAACACAGGCACGCTACGCATCAACACGTGCACGCTACGCATCAACACAGGCACGCTACGCATCAACACGTGCACGCTACGCATCAACACATACACGCTACGCATCAACACAGGCACGCTACGCATCAACACGTGCACGCTACGCATCAACACGTGCACGCTACGCATCAACACAGGCACGCTACGCATCAACACGTGCACGCTACGCATCAACACGTGCACGCTACGCATCAACACGTGCACGCTACGCATCAACACGTGCACGCTACGCATCAACACAGGCACGCTACGCATCAACACAGGCACGCTACGCATCAACACATGCACGCTACGCATCAACACATGCACGCTACGCATCAACACATGCACGCTACGCATCAACACAGGCACGCTACGCATCAACACAGGCACGCTACGCATCAACACGTGCACGCTACGCATCAACACATGCACGCTACGCATCAACACATGCACGCTACGCATCAACACGTGCACGCTACGCATCAACACGTGCACGCTACGCATCAACACGTGCACGCTACGCATCAACACAGGCACGCTACGCATCAACACAGGCACGCTACGCATCAACACATGCACGCTACGCATCAACACAGGCACGCTACGCATCAACACGTGCACGCTACGCATCAACACGTGCACGCTACGCATCAACACGTGCACGCTACGCATCAACACGTGCACGCTACGCATCAACACGTGCACGCTACGCATCAACACGTGCACGCTACGCATCAACACAGGCACGCTACGCATCAACACGTGCACGCTACGCATCAACACGTGCACGCTACGCATCAACACATGCACGCTACGCATCAACACAACACGTGCACGCTACGCATCAACACGTGCACGCTACGCATCAACACAGGCACGCTACGCATCAACACAGGCACGCTACGCATCAACACATGCACGCTACGCATCAACACATGCACGCTACGCATCAACACAGGCACGCTACGCATCAACACATGCACGCTACGCATCAACACAGGCACGCTACGCATCAACACAGGCACGCTACGCATCAACACGTGCACGCTACGCATCAACACGTGCACGCTACGCATCAACACGTGCACGCTACGCATCAACACAGGCACGCTACGCATCAACACAGGCACGCTACGCATCAACACAGGCACGCTACGCATCAACACGTGCACGCTACGCATCAACACAGGCACGCTACGCATCAACACAGGCACGCTACGCATCAACACGTGCACGCTACGCATCAACACGTGCACGCTACGCATCAACACAGGCACGCTACGCATCAACACAGGCACGCTACGCATCAACACAGGCACGCTACGCATTGAGGACAGAACAAGTAGTAATAGTAACAGTAGTAATAGTAGTAGTAATAGTAATAGTAACAGTAATAGTAACAGTAATAGTACCAGTAGTAGTACCAGTACTCAGAGCTGCTGGTCCAGCCTCTCTGACGGTTGGCTCTTCATCCGGGCCGTCTGGGTCTGGGCCTGGTACAGTTCTCTGGTGCTGGCTCTCCTGAAGAAGCCACACTGGACAACAGGGGGGCAAGGCAGGGCAGTTTTATTAGTATAGCCTGTTGTTACCACCAGTTTGTCTCAAAGGGCTTCACATCCCATCATAACAACATCCTCTGTCCTTAGACCCTCACATCCACTGAGGAAAAACTCCATGAAAACCCTTTAAACAGGGAAAACCAGGAGAAAGCTCAGGGTGAGCAACAGAGGAGGGATCATCACCCAGGACGGACAGACGGGACAGAGATGTTGTTACAGACAAGAAAACAGTTTAGAACAGAGAATGTGAGAAACATGGAAATGTTAACAAGAGTTAAAGCAGAAGTGAGTGATATATTTGTGTTAATCTAAGTCTTAAATAGTTATATCTTCCGACAGCAATCACTTCTATAGAGTGTTTGGACTGAAACACGGGTCTGTCAGTCACTCTGCTCTGCTCTGAGCCGAAGAGAAAACATTTATCGTATCCTACAGTTTTTATCCAATGAGGAGAGAGAACGGCATGCAGGGCTGTGTGTGCAGCCAAGGAACGCCGTGAATGTGGCGACGTAGCGACGAGGACTGTTATGGTGCGTTCAAGGAAACTCGTATTTTTCCGACCGTGAAGTCGTACCAGTTCGATCTGGTACGAGTTCACGGGTCAGAAGTTACGAGTGGCCGTTATAGTGACTTTCACCGGTAAAACAGGTCGGAGAAACACGAGTGGGTTGCCTGGAACGCTACAAAGTCGTAAGTTGTGACTTGAAGCTGTAATTTACGATTTCAAAAGCCTGCCTGGAACGCAGCATTAGCGAAAACGACCGGATCACTCACTTCTGCTTTAAGATACAAGATAAGATACAAGATATTGTACTATTTGCATCATGATCATGCTGCCTGTCTGTGTTTTATCTGTCTATGTGATGTCTGCATGCAGCCCTGTCTGTCTGCATCCCAGAGTGTATAGTACAGGATGTGCTGATGTAGCCTGTTGTGTGTGATTACTGGTGTGTTGCATGTGCTGCTCTTGTATGTTTCTATGTGCTGTCTCTGCATGATTGTACTGATGCTACCTGTTCTACCAGTTCTACCCCTAGTGATGCTTTTTAATCATTGTGTTGTAATATATTGTTGTTGTTGTTGTTTTTTTATGGTGCCCATTGTCACCTGGCCGGGGACTACAGCAGGTCATTAGCCCTGCTGGCTAAAGCTAAAGCTAAAGCCCTTTTTACTGTATTTAATGCAGTTGATTAATTGGGATTGTCCACGCACAATAAAACAACAAAGTAAAGTAAAGTGAAGTTGTGGGGCCTGAGGTTCTGCTGCGTTTACCTTCCACAGCAGGAGGCAGATGAGCGCCAGCAGGCCGACGCCCACCAGCACCGCCACCGCCACCGTCCACAGGGGGGCGCTGCCGTCCGGCGCCCGGCCCCCGTCCGGGTAGATCAGGACCTCCACCTGCAGAGACACAGACCGTGTGACGAGCCCGGTTTACACCCGATCACACCGGGATTGGTCCTGGTGGTGTAATGCGTGTAAAGCTACTGGATGTAAAATGTCGATAAAAAGTTGTGGAGCCCTTGAACCGAATTATGTTATACAACAAAGAAACATGGTCAGTTTTAAAATGAAATTAAGAGATTATTATTTTGATCGCAATTTTGACCATTAGTAGCCTACTTGTAAAACTGGGTCCTGGTATTCTTGTTGTGTAGTGATTCAATGTAGGAGCGGGTAACATATGTTAAGTGTTTGTCTTGGATGTTTTGTTTTGTTTTGTTGTGTTTTTTTTTTTTTTCTTGTATTGAGTATGTGTTTTCTGTATGTATTTTTGTTTTATGTATTAATGTATTTTATGTGTTAATGGTTTGTATTTGTCATTTATTATGATGAAAAGACCCCAGGAAGAATAGCTGCTGCGTGGCAAAAGCTAATGGGGATCTAAATAAACTAAACTAAACTAAACCGTGTCAACCCTCCCACTCTGAGATAGTTTTGTTGTACTGGGTAAACTGGTACTAAACCTGAGTACCACATAGACTACACCACTGGGTGACGTCCTGTTTAGCTTCAGGTTGACTTGTTGTTTGTGCCGGCGAGTGAAACTAATGTCGACAACGTGATGATTTACGATCGGAAACTTTGTCGTTGTGTTTTATTTAGAAATGTAGCGGATGTCTGGTGCGTTTGACTTCCTGTGTGGTGCGATCTGATCCACGTGGATCGATGCGTGACGGCGCCGCGCCCGCGAGGCATCGTCTGTCACATACGGCGTAGCCTCCGCTCCGACCTCGTTGCTACTGTCACATGGGTCAATGATGTGGCCCAGTCTGAACAGAGCCAGATGCCATTTGGACACTTGCTAAAAACAGTGTGGACAGTCAGCCCTAATATTGTATATTGTATGATATGAGAAGGAATCAGATTTGAATCAGATTTGCCTGCAGTCTGAACGCGGCCTGATTGGTCTGAATGGGTGTGAACCGCTGCAGCGATCCGGTGGAAACTGGTCTAGGAGCAGACAGGAAGCAGAACTTTATTTTACTTGTGGGTACTGCAGTGAAAAAATGTATCCTGGTTAACTGGAAATCTGAAAACTCTCCATCAACTAGACACTGGATCAATGAGCTTGTGTCTTACTGCACGCCTGAAAAGATATTATATAATGTGAGAGGGAAGCACGCAGCCTTTGAAAACATCTGGGGCCCCATTCTGCCTTCACTGGACTTCGCTGATAACGATGGTGCGACTCTTCCTGGATCAGCTTCAAATGAGCCCTCTGTGATCCTTCCTGTATAAACTTGTTCATTGATGTGTTTATTGTGAGTAGTGCGCTGATCCATATATATATGAATGTGTACAGAAGGGTTTATGTATAAATTATGGACGGTGTAAGTATGTAAATGAAAGGAAATTGAAAACCATACAAGGGAAGAGGGTGGGGGGCGGGATGGGAAAGGTTCATGTGATATTTTTATTTTGTTTAGATTTTATATATTTTATTTTTTTATTATTATTATTCTTTCTTTTCTTATTATCTCTTCTGATGTTTAGAAATCATCCTTGTGGTGTATTTGTAAGATTATGTACAGTACGTTCTCTCTGTATAATACGATCTATCTCATTGTAACGAACTGTAGATGCTTGTTGCTATGCACCATAAACATCCTGGAAGAGATTCTGTTCATAAAAAACTAATCTTTAAAAAAAAAAGACAGGAAGCAGAATGCCTCCGGGCAGAGTCCGGTACCTCGGCGCTCCGAGACGCCATCTTGACGGTGGGTTTGTGTGTCTGCAGCTTCAGGGTGGCTCGGCCTCGCACCAACACCGACCTGGCTTCGCTGTAGTCCTGCAGGACAGAGAGCAGTGAAACCATCACCATCACCATGACGATGCACCACCATGATCCACCTCTTCTCTGGGTTTCAGAGTTTTACAGCTTTTATTCTGAAAAGCACCAAAACCTAACGCTGCGTTCAAGACAACTCGTAACTCTGAATCTCCCAGTTGAAAACACTGCGAGCAGAGTTCGGAGTCGCCTCGAACGCAGCATCGGAGCAGCTGCTGGCGCTGTAAAAGAGAGTAAGGACACCACCATTGACTCCCGTGGTAATTAAGGGTTTAAGGGTTTAAGGGTTTAAGGGTTTTGTGCCCCTAGTGGCAGGATATGGGTATTGCAAAAGCGCCCAGAAAACCCATTCACTCCAATGTATGTGTGTTGCCCACTGGCTGGTAAATTGATGAAAACGGCCGTGTTTTTGTTTCTAGGTGTCTTGGTCATATCAGATTATATTTATAATCTGTTTGTTATAAAATGTAGATTGAAACATTAATGTAGACAACTGTTTTTATTTATTTATTTATTTTACTCTCCTATGTGTTAATGTTTATCTGTAAAGGATCCTCAATGATGCTATTAACGTGGGTGATCTATAAATGTCCTTAAATGATTGAAAACACCACACTGCTCATTCACCAACAATGCAGAGATGTCAGTTCTTTAGTAAAACCCATATTCCTCCACCAGGAGGCGCTGCCATTGGACCAATGCTGTCCTTACTCTCTTTTATTCCAGAGCTCTAGCGCTGCTCATCGAGGTCATAGAGGCTCCGCCCACCTCCATCATGGTGGCGTTCCACAGCCGCGCGGCGACCGTCAGCGTGGCCGAGCGGCTCATGTTGGTCAGCGGACAGACGAAGGTCACGCACTCGGCGCCGTGGGAACAGTCCTGTGAACGACAGAAGGAGAATAGACTCAGTGGTGTAGGCCACGCCCCCAAACCGCCCACTTCCTGTTGTTCAGCTCCATAGACCAGAGCGGCTTCTTTATGCAAATGAGAATGACTGATGCATCCTGGGTAATTTAGGGGCAGCGCCCGGCATTTTTACATTGCACTCAGTGGCTTTTTGTGTTTTGATGGAGCGTAGACTAACTAACAATCAATCTGAATGTTTTATTTTGTGTTTCTTTTGTAGCACTACGTCTCATCATTATTCTGACACCCTCTTTGAAACCCACCGTTCACGCTATCTTGAAAAATGACAATGAATGAATCTACGGTATGCTCCTTTAGCCTCACACAGTGATCAATGACTCCACACAGTGGCCAGAAATGTCTGATCCCGACATCTACACGTATTTGGTGGAATCACCGGGAGGTTTTGGCTCAGTGTTGTCTGTAAACAGCCTGTTAATAGACAACTTTGTGTTAGTTAGTTTGTCAATAAGACAGTTAGGCTGAACTTTTCAATGGAGGGATGCCGGGCGCTGCCCCTAAATTACCCAGGATGCATCAGTCATTCTCATTTGCATAAAAATGCCGCTCTGGTCTATGGCTCAGCTCGCTGTGATGTCACTACCAGAGTGTAGGACGTCTTCCTCGGTCCCTGCAGGTGGAGGACGGGCGGTCTCGTCTCACTCTGCTCCTCTGGCTCCTCCTCCTCCTCTAGGCTCCTCCCCCTCTCCTTTGGCTCCTCCTCTTCCTCTAGGCTCCTCCTCCTTACCTCCTTCTTTAGCTCCTCCCCCTCCCCCTCTAGGCTCCTCCCACTCTCCTCCGGTGACAGCTGAGGGAACACGAGCAAAAACTTTCGTTTCTAGGCAAGGCATCTTTATTCATATAGCACATTTCATACCAAGGCAACTCAATGTGCTTTACATAAAGACAAAACATTAAAAGAAAAAAGAAAAAAAGAACAGCATAAAAACAAAAAAAAACACAGAGTTGAAAGCATCTATCTATCTATCTATCTATCTATCTATCTATCTATCTATCTATCTATCTATCTATCTATCTATCAGCAAAAACAGCATAAAAACAAAAAACACAGAGTTGAAAGCAGGAGCAAAAAGAAAAAGTAAAAGAAAAGAAAATAGATAAAGTTTAAAGTTGTTAAAAACAGCTCAGCTATCAGCACACCAAGGTTTCGGACTCGGTCTTTAGTTTCTAGAGACAGTGACTCAAGGTGTTTACTGACAGCAACCCTCTTCTCTTTATCTCTTTATTGCCAAAAACAATGATCTCAGTTTATTCTTGATTTAACTGAAGGAAATGTTGGTTCATCCTATGTTTGACTTGCTCTAAACAGTGACACAACTGCAGTCATCTGGAGACAGTGGGAGATATATCTGTGTGTCATCTGCATAAAAGTTGACATTAGAGTTCTGCAGAACTTGACCCAGAGGCAGCATAAATAGAAGAGGTCCTAGACTGCCGTTGCTACGGTTACCGTGAGGCGGAGGGGGTTGACGATGTCACCGGGCGGGGAGCAGCGAGGCTCCGCGGCGCCGTCCACTCGGATCTCTGTGAGGTACAGCAGCCACTTCCCGTTGGACACCGCCCTCGGCCAATCAAACTGCACCGCCAGGTTGCCGAGGCGACCCAGAGGCTTCCCGGTGATGGTGACCTGCAGGGGGAGGAGGGGGGGGGGGGGGGGGGTGAGTCACACCTGAGCTGTGTTCGAAATCATCCACTCAATCACTCCCTCTCCACTACATCAACACTGCAAAAACTCTACGTCTCTACAAGAATATTTGTCTCATTTCTAGTCAAAATGTCTCATTTCTAGTCAAAACTAATCTCTTTCCACTTAAAATAAGACTCATCACCTAAAAATGAACTTGTTTTTAGATCATTTTCACTTGTTTCAAACTAATTTTCACTTGAAATAAGTAGAAAAATCTGCCAGTGAAAGCAAGTTTTTGTGCTTGTAATAAGAAAGAAAAACTTGCTCCACTATCAGATTTTTCTACTTATTTCAAGTGAAAATCAGCTTGAAAGAAGTAAAAAGTGTCTAAAAACAAGCTGCTTTTTATGTGATGAGTCTTATTTTAAGTAGAATGAGATTAGTTTTGACTAGAAATGACATTTTTGACTTGAAACGAGACAAATATTCTTGTATATTTTGAGTTTTTGCAGTGATGTAGACGATGTAGGGAACGAGGAGGAGGATTCAGACGCTACACGGTGACTCTCTGGATGTGGTTGCGTCAGCTGATGCTCCAGCTGTTAGCGTGTTAGCGTGTTAGCCTACTGCTGTGACGGAAGCAGACGCGCCGAGAATCATGTAAACAAACCAGACACATAAAATAAAATAAGAAAAACCGGCACTAGTGGGAACATTAGAGGATGTGATTCTGTGTGGTTGTGTTTCTCTACAATAAACTGTTGAAATATGAAGTTTGGTTTGGTCGACTACTGTTGTGTGTCCCGACCGTGAGCTGTAGCTATTAGCTTAGCTGGTTAGCTGTAGCTATTAGCTTAGCTCGTTAGCTGTGGCTATTAGCTTAGCTGGTTAGCTGGTATTTCCTCCATATTCTACTACAGTTTCTTTATCAGATTGATTTAATGCTGCCTGTTAATGTTGGGATGCTGCTGCCCAACTCCTGCTGCTCAGGCAAACGGAGCAAAGCGTTGACTGCTAAATAACCTCAAGAAATCCTAGCTAACATGCTAATTAGCTTGCTGCTCTTCTTCTCTGGCAAAACACAACCGCATTGCATTGTGGGATACATATGGGAGTAGTTTTGCGGTGCATTGTGGGTGTTTTGTCATCCACTACATAGTGGATGAAATTAATCGCGGAGAATTCTAACAACACTACAACATGTTGAACACTATAAAGTTAGTGAACTACATCCGTGATGGGAGGAGATTTACAACACAGCTCTGGTCTGTTTCCACTCAGAGGTCAGAGGTCAGGCGGAGGCAGACTGACCTGGAAGGTGAAGAGCAGCAGAGCGCCAACGTCCTCCGTCCTCTTCATGGACGACTCGCCGCTCACACGGCCGCTGAAGAAGGCGGGGCCTGGTGAAGCCAGCCTATCAGGACACAGTCAGAGGTCAGAGGTCAGAGGTCAGGGGTCAGAGCATACAGTAGATATATACACGTAGAAGCCTCCTCTGACGCTGCTGTCCATTGGAACGATGCGTCAACGTGGCGGCCATCTTGGTGAGGGGGAAGCCGTGTCTACTTCCTGCATCAGAGGTCTATCAACCATTAACATCACCACAACTCTCTGGATATTCAACCGGTTTTCAAGACGTTTGGTTTATTATAAATGTCAGACACATATCTATGGTACAACAGCAACAAAATAAAGATAAATATATTATGTATTAAACATACACTTTACAGAGGTGTATAAAGTACTAGAAAAAAATAACTAAGTAAAAGTAGAATTACCATAACAAAAAACGACTTTGGTAAAAGTAAAAGTCACGCATAAGAAAATTACTTGAGTAAAAGTCTTAAAGTAGCTCACATTAAATGTACTTAAGTATCAAAAGTATCTTGTGAAAAAATATACTCAAGTATCAAAAGTACAAGTACAAGTACAAAGTATTTAGCATAAAGTGTGTTGTTTTATTTCACTTTCAGGTGAATAGATGTGGAATGATAAAACCAAAAAACACCTGAGCAAACATATACTAGAGTGAGTGAATCAAGTGTCTTGTGACTGCCTGAGAACAAAACTATAAAGCAAGCGTCTGTCTGTGTACCGTATATGACCATTAGTGGCCCGGGCGTTTTAATATGCTCAATCACCTTGCAGCCCAGGCGTTTATAAGAACCAGGCGGGTATTTGCAACAGGCACGCATGCAGTGGTGTGTGGTAAAAACGAAACTTATCAATCGGCGCATGAGAGTGATCGATCCTGTTACGCATTGAGGATCTTTGGAGCCGTCAGCGGCCACAGCTCTCCTCCTCCTCCTCCTCCTCCTCCTCCTCCTCCTCCTCCTCCTCCTCCGCAGCAGCAGCAGCAGCAGCAGCAGCAGCAGCAGCAGCAGCAGCAGCAGCAGCGGGTCGTAGTGACAGAGACACATCACAGATTCAAATACTAGCCTAGTTATCGCCCGGGCATTTAATTGAACAGGCTTTTACTGAATGAGGTCGGACCCCCGACAGCTTTTAGAGCACAGGCGCATATTTGCACGCAGGCGATTATTTGGTCATATAGCCTACAGGTAATAATATTTCTATTTTAATTTGTAACGAGTAACGAGGTGGCAAACGTAAATGTAACGGAGTAAAAGTATATTTTTTAACTTTTAAATGTAGTGAAGTAAAAGTAAAAGTCCTGATTAAAAAAAGAACTCCAGTAAAGTACAAATCCTCAAAAAAACTACTTAAGTAGTGTAACGAAGTACATCTACTTCGTTACTATACACCTCTGCATTTATTTAGGCTACTAAGGGTCTGACTGCTTGTCTATGGTCAGAAACCCCTCACCAAGATGGCGGCCGTGTTGACGCGCCTGACGAGGCCGAATGCAGCGTCTACGTGTCTATGGGCTCAGAGGTCAGAGGTCAGAGGTCAGAGGTCAGAGGTCAGAGGTCAGAGGTCAGAGGTCAGAGGTCAGAGGTCAGAGGTCAACCTGGTATCCCTGGACTTACAGAGTGATGGACGACTGCAGAGAGATCTCTATCACCATGGAGACGGACAGCGGAGTCAGGTCTGACTGTTCACTGAGACTGAAGAGACACGGAGTCAGTCAGCATGTTACTGTGTTACTGTGTGTGTGTGTGTGTGTGTGTGTGTGTGTTACTGTGTGTGTGTGTGTGTGTGTGTGTGTGTGTTACTGTGTTACTGTGTGTGTGTGTGTGTGTGTGTGTGTGTGTTACTGTGTGTGTGTGTGTGTGTGTGTGTGTGTGTTACTGTGTTACTGTGTGTGTGTGTGTGTGTGTGTGTTACTGTGTTACTGTGTGTGTGTGTGTGTGTGTGTGTGTGTGTGTGTGTGTGTGTGTGTGTGTGTGTGTGTGTGTGTGTCTGACCTCCCAGTAGTGTGTGTGTGTGTGTGTGTGTGTGTCTGACCTCCCAGTAGTGTGTGTGTGTGTGTGTGTGTGTGTGTGTGTGTGTCTGACCTCCCAGTAGTGTGTGTGTGTGTGTGTGTGTGTGTGTGTGTGTGTGTGTGTCTGACCTCCCAGTAGTGTGTGTGTGTGTGTGTGTGTGTGTGTGTGTGTGTCTGACCTCCCAGTAGTGTGTGTGTGTGTGTGTGTGTGTGTGTGTGTGTGTGTGTACCTCCCAGTAGTGCCTCCCTGAGTTGAATCCCTCCTTGGCGCTGACACAGGACCAGACGTCGAAGCGGTGCGAGCTGTTCCTGTAGAACTGCAGCTTCTCTCCTCTCTTCACCTGCTTCCTGTCCTCCGACAGGATGAGGAAGGGATACGCCGTCACCGGGTTCAGCGTCACGTCCTCTACACACACACACACACACACACACACACACAGACACAGACACAGACACACACACACACACACACAGACACACACACACACACACACACACACACACACACACACACACACACACACACACACACACACACACACACACACACACACACACACACACACACACACACACACACACACACACACACACACACACACACACACACACACACACACACACACACACACACACACACACACACACACACACACTATAGCATTTAGCTAAGTTTCTTATCAATAAAGGTAGTCCAGGCAATTTAGCTCATTTTGGACCCAAAAATAGAACTAATTGTAACAGAAGGTTTTTCACCATGCATCATTTCTATGAGGTGTCCAGAACAACATACTAAAAGTCCTAAGAAATCCTAGTCGAAGAAATATGTTTAATTCTCATCATTATTTACTGTATAAAGTCTATGGTGCCGATAAGGTCCCATAGACGAATGGTAGGAGTAAAGGAAGAAAAGAAGCCTATAGACCGAATCTCCTTGTTGTTTACATTCTACTTCCTGGTAGAAAACCAGCTGTAATGTGAATGAGATCAATAGTAACGAACGAGAGTTTAGCTATATCATATTTTTCGCCCTATCACTGTTTAGACAAATCTGAAATGATTGAAGAAACATTACTATTTCTGTGTGTGTGTTTTGTGTTGCTATGTGTTGTATTTATTCAGTTTGGGGGAATCACAGTGTCTAGAAAGCATCAGTGGCTCAGCTGACAGGGACAGCTAACGGTAGCTAAGCTAACGGCGGTAGCTAAGCTAACGGCAGCAGCTAAGATAACGGCGGTAGCTAAGCTAACGGCAGCAGCTAAGATAACGGCGGTAGCTAAGCTAACACCAGGACGTCAGCTGTTAAAACCCTCCCGTTGTGGGACACCACATGAAACTACTCCAGTTAGCTCAGTCATGTTGGAACTCAGATATCCGCTGGAGAAAATATTTTTTCATGGAGCGTTTATTGAGTCACTGAGTTATTAAAGTTAAACAGGTAGCTAACCGTTAGCCCAGCTAATCTATGATAACCATGACTAATTACAAAAATGTGCACACGTAAATAGTAATGTTTGTCCAATCATTGGTTTTATAGACTTTACAAACATCAGATTAGTCTAAACGGTGATATAGTGACATGAAAAAGTAGATAAATATAGAGAAACTCTCGACCCTCTGTCACTATTGTTCTCATGCTGGTTTTCTACCAGGAAGTAGTTGCAAACAACAAGGAGATTCGTCCTATTCAGGTGTATTTTGGGCATCTACAGTATTACATTAGTGTTTTGCTCATTTGCATATTAAAATTCATTTTCCAAGAAACTTGTAATACAAAAAAAATTTACTTTTCATGGATAGTTTCATTGTGTAAAGTTTCATTGTGATAGGAGTAAAGGAAAAAAACAGCCCCATTGGGGTGTATTGTTGTCAGCACCATAGACTTTATACAGTAAATAATGATGAGAATTAAACATATTTCCCCAACTAGGATTTATTATTACTTTTAGTATGTTGTTCTAGACACCTCATAGAAATGATTTATGGTGAAAAACATTCTGTTACAATTAGTCTGTCGGAAAACGCTATTTTGCCTGGACTATGGAGGAAGAAAGGAATTAAAACTTGGACTCTGTGTTGTGAAAAATGAATTTAACGGCGTCAAACTGAGAAGTTACAGGTCAGCGGAAAGAAAGAAAGGAACTGAACTGTAACAAAAGTTATTTGTCCGTGTTTGTCGATCATGTGACATTAGAGACAGTTGTTTTAGAGGGAAATGCAGCCGGGACTACATTCCAGACACGGCTGCTGCTGGGCGGAGGGATTTCAGAAGAGAAAGTAGTTCAGAGTATTTGCTTCATGTGTCGTAATGTTACGTAATGATTATCTCATAGTGTGGTGAATGTGCAGCTCACAACTTGTCCACCAGAGCGTTGTGGAGTTGTTGGATTGTGTATTTGATGAGTTTGATGAGGGAAACCAAGAAATCCCATAATGAGCCTCCGTAGCGTAGCTCTGAGCAGCTCACGGCTCTGCTCCGCCGTTCTAAAAATAGCTTGCATTGACAATTAAAGGTAACGAACCCACTGCTATGACTATAGGGATTATGGTGAGAGGAGGATCTGACTAAATGTTGGACTATCCCTTTAAAGGGATAGTTCAAAAAGTGGCCCATTGCCATAATCCCTATAGTCATAGCAGTAGGTTTGTTACCTTTAATTGTCGGTGCAAGCTATTTTTAGAGAAATACAGAGACTGCTTGATGAAAAACTGTCCCTGAAGGCAACGTGCATCAGTGGTTTAGCATGAATTTCCCTCTAAAACAACTCTGTGTGGTAACGTTGTGTTATTATCTCATAGCGTGGTGAATGTGCAGCTCACAACTTGTCCACCAGAGCGTTGTGGAGTTGTTGGATTTTGTATTTGATGAGTTTGATGATGAGGGAAACCAAGAAATCCCATAATGAGCCTCCGTAGCGTAGCTCTGAGCAGCTCACGGCTCTGCTCCGCCGTTCTAAAAACAGCTTGCACCGACAATTAAAGGTAACGAACCTACTGCTATGACTATAGGGATTATGGTGATGGGCCAGTTTGACAAAAATGTTGAACTATCCCTTTAACGACAGTGATGACATCATCACAGCAGTTGATTGACAGAGACGATGAAATAAAAGTCAGACTCACCCATGTACACTCGAGCTTTTTTATGTCCTGTAACAGAAGAAACAGGTTTTTACCACCGTCCCTGAACACATCACCTGTGTTAATAATAATAAGAGACAGAACAGAAACACACCTGAGGCTCCTTTGATCTTCTTCAGGTCTGGAGAGAGACAGGAAACACAGTCAGTCCCTTTCACATTAAAAGCTCAAACAATAGGCGCGTTTACATGGACACAAATATTCTGAATAAAGGGCTGATCCGAATAAAAATGTGTCATGTAAACACGTCAATTGGAAGATTCTGATCGGATCGAGAGGGGTGGTTTATGCCGATCGTTATTCCGAACGAAGTCCATGTAAACACTTATTCCGATCGTTACGTCTTTTCCCACTAGCGCGACACGGCTGTACACGGTTCTACTCATTTTTTTTTTTATATATTTATTTATACCGCTTTGGTTCAGAGAATTCACCTTACAAAACAACAATACATAAGTGGGTTTTTTTTTTCCCCCTCCCATCCCACCCGATCTCTCCACCACAAACGAAACTACCAAACAAATTTACAAAACAAACAAAGAGATAAATAAATAAAAAAGAAAAGTTCTACTAATTTTGCCTATTCATTTTTGCTTTTACACACTCTAATGTGACGCCCGACAGGAATCAAACCCGCTAAGTTTGTTGTTTTAGGGAAATTAGACAGCTCTGCATATGTCAAAATGCTGTTATTCTGAATAAAGCTCGGTGCATGTGTACGCACGTCATGATCAGATCATTTGATTCTGCGCCCATGTAAACAGTGGATTCGGATTTTCCGATCACTCAAATTTTTAATCTGATTAAGAAATTTTGGGCATGTAAACACAGCTTTTGTAAATAAGAACTTGTTCTTAATTGATTCTGGTTAAATAAAGGTTAAATAAAAAATAAAAAGTATTATTACAAGACAGTGATCTCACCTCTCAGAGACCAGTGACTCTTCCTCAGGTTGGCGCTGCTTCCTCTCAGACTCAGCATGCTCTCTGCTGCCATGAGGTCACCGGACGAGACTGATGAGACAGGTAGAGACAGACAGGTAGAGACAGACAGGTAGAGAGACAGACAGGTGAGGACAGACAGGTAGAGACAGACAGGTAGAGACAGACAGGTAGAGACAGACAGGTAGAGACAGACAGGTAGAGACAGACAGGTGAGACAGGTAGAGAGACAGACAGGTAGACAGACAGGTAGAGACAGACAGGTGAGACAGGTGAGACAGGTGAGACAGACAGGTAGAGACAGACAGGTAGAGACAGACAGGTGAGGACTTACCGGAGCTCCTGGAGCCTCTGGACCGTCCGTCCTCCATCCTGATGTCGTCCATCTTGTCCTTCACCTCCGACAGAGAGTTCTTCACGTCTCCCATCTCGAAGTGGAGGGAGAAGTCTGAGTCCTCGTCCGCGTCGCTCTGCTCCTCGGCCAGAGGCGCCGCCGCGTCCTCGAAGCTCTGAGGGACCAACCAGAACACCTGATGGTTTAAGCCCCGCCCACTGAGGGAACCAACCAACCACAACACCTGATGGTTTAAGCCCCGCCCACTGAGGGAACCAACCAACCAGAACACCCCATGGTTTAAGCCCCGCCCACTGAGGGAACCAACCAACCAGAACACCAGATGGTTTAGCCCCGCCCACTGAGGGAACCAACCAACCAGAACACCAGATGGTTTACAGTGATGGCAAGTACAAATACTTCGTTACTGTACTTAATGCCCTGTACACACTGTGCGATTTTGGCCGTCGCAGACGAAAGACGGCGGATCGTAGGAGAATCGTGGGGAAATCTTTGGTCGTAGCTCTAAATCGGCCGTCTTACGTCGCACAGTGAGACAGGCTCTACGACGGCCGTTGTCAGCGTCTTGCGACCAAAGACGACCTGCGATTAAATTCTGACAGTGTCAGAAAACTGCTACGACCTCCGTCTACTAATCAGCTGATGGACGTCTATCAGTGGCGCAGGTGACAGGGACGAGCACTGATTTTAGAGTAAATAGTCATTAAATTAAAAAACGAATAGCCTATCCTGTCATGTCTGGAGAGGTGTATATTCCTTTTTACTGTGGCAGAAAGAGGAGGAACATGGACAGACTCATACAGCCATCAGAAAAGTTGTGTGTGAAACTCATGGTGAAACTCTGTCCAAAAAAAAAAAAAAAAAAACCCATGTGTGGACTATGATGAGAAGCGGTCGCCTACCGGAGACGTGTTTACGCCGGGAGAGGTGACTTCGTCCTCGTTTAGATGTGCTCTCATTACGTGACGGTACTGCTGTGATGTTCTGTAGTACCAATACAGGCCGTGATTTCATTTTTAAATAACGGACAACTGGCGGTACTGCTCCACTGGTGCCGGTGACTTGTGTCTGTGTGTGAAGAGGGAGAGAGGGAGGGGGGGAGGGAGGGGGGAGGAGGGGGAGCGGGCGACCTGCGATTCAGTAGAACGATCATCGTACAGTCTGCACACGTCAAACTTGACGTCGTAGCAAAGATTGTAAATTCCACGTCGCATAGTGTGTCATGCAACAGTCTTATAAGACTGCTAAAATCGCACAGTGTGTAGAGGCCATAAAGGACAATTCCAGGCGAATTCACCTCAGGCTGTATGTTCCTAACATTTTAGGTCTAACAGAAGGAATCTGAAGGTTTTCAGTTTAATATCTCCTGTTTTGCAGTAGTTGTGTCTGTCCCCGCGTCGCCACGGCAGCGATGAATGGGAGCGGATTGAAGTTCTGCTGCTTAGGCTGTTTCCATCCCTCAAAGCCACAGACAGCGTCAGATGGAGACTCAAACATGCAGCCAGAAGTTTATTTACTTCAACAAGCCGACATGTTTGTAAAACTAGATCTAATTCAAAGTCTGGCGGAGCCAGTTGCCGTGCGCGGTGTGTTCGGGCGCAGTCGGAAAGCTCCCGTTTGTGTCATAAACACAGGAATATCAACTCTTTACTTGCTTGAAGTTAAAAAAACTTTTCGGCGCATGTTTGAGTCTCCATCTGACGCTGTCTGTGGAAAAAATGTACACTTGAAGCAAGTAAAGAGTTGATATTCCTGTGTTTATGACACAAACGGGAGCTTTCCGACTGCGCCCGAATGCACCGCGCACGGCAACTGGGTCTCGCGCGAGACTCCGGGAGACTTTGAATTAGATCTAGTTTTACAAACATGTCGGCTTGTTGAAGTAAATAAACTTCTGGCTGCATGTTTGAGTCTCCATCTGACGCTGTCTGTGGCTTTGAGGGATGGAAACAGCCTAAGCAGCAGAACTTCAATCTGCTCCCATTCATTGCTGCCATGGCGACGCGGGGACAGACACAACTACCGCAAAACAGGAGGCATTACACTGAACATCTTCAGATTCCTTCTTCTAGACCTAAAATGTTAGGAAAGTAGTTACACCCCAGAGTTGAATTCGCCTGGAATTGTCCTTTAAGACTATATAAACTTGTGAAAAGACTTTTTAATACTTTTTAAGGGTCTTAATTTTCCCAAAATTGATTTATCACCTTTTAATACTTTTCAAGACCCCGCGGATACCCTGAGGTAACATCAGACTCCACCTGTGGTTGCTAGGTAACAACACATTAGACTCCACCAGTGGCCTCTCACCTGCAGGAAGCCGATGTGGTCCTGGCTGACGGCCTGCGCCTCCAGCTCGATCCTCCGGTCCGTCAGCTCGCTAAGCTCCGCCTCCAGACGGCCCGCCAGCCCCTCCCCCCTGGACATCACGGCGTCCAGCTGGCTCTGCATCCGGCCCACCACCTCGGTCCGGATGCGGTCCAGCGAGGCCGACACGTCGTCCAGCAGCTGCTCCACCTCGCCGCGCTCTCGGTCTCCGTAGCTCTGAAACACAGCCGGCCGCGGTCACGTGATCGCACCGTTTACTATGACATCATCACTCATTTAACCGAAGAAGGTCCTGGTCCAACAATATATTTATTTCAATGTCAATTTTATTCATATAGCACATTAAAACAAAAACCAACATGTTAAAGGGATAGTTCAACATTTTGTCAAATTGGCCCATCACCATAATCCCTATAGTCATAGCAGTAGGTTTGTTACCTTTAATTGTCGGTGCAAGCTGTTTTTAGAACGGCGGAGCAGAGCCGTGAGCTGCTCAGAGCTACGCTACGGAGGCTCATTATGGGATTTCTTGGTTTCCCTCATCAAACTCATCAAATACACAATCCAACAACTCCACAACGCTCTGGTGGACAAGTTGTGAGCTGCACATTCACCACGCTATGAGATAATAACACAACATTACCACACAGAGTTGTTGTAGAGGGAAATACAGAGACTGTTGATGAAAAACTGTCCCTGAAGGCAACGTGCATCAGTGGTTTTACATGAATTTCCCTCTAAAACAACTCTGTGTGGTAACGTTGTGTTATTATCTCATAGCGTGGTGAATGTGCAGCTCACAACTTGTCCACCAGAGCGTTGTGGAGTTGTTGGATTGTGTATTTGATGAGTTTGATGATGAGGGAAACAAAGAAATCCCATAATGAGCCTCCGTAGCGTAGCTCTGAGCAGCTCACGGCTCTGCTCCACCGTTCTAAAAACAGCTTGCACCGACAATTAAAGGTAACGAACCTACTGCTATGACTATAGGGATTATGGCAATGGACCAGTTTGACTAAATGTTGAACTATCCCTTTAAGTGGCCAAGCGCACAGGGAGATTTGACGGAGTGTGTGTATAAGAGTGTGTGTGTGTCTGACCTTGACTCCGCCCAGTTTCCTCTTCAGCTCAAACAGGAACGTCTCTTTCCCTTTGATGCGGTTCAGGATCTCCTGCTCCGTCCTCGCCACCTGTTTCTGCACGCACAGGTGAACACGGGCTCGTCTCATTGGCCGACGCTCACAGTGACATCATCATCATCATCATTGTGTAGCTACTACGACGTTTTACCTGTTTGCTGACTCTCTCCGTCTGGACCGAGACCGTTTTGTGTGTCCGGTGTTCCTCCAGGACGCAGATGGCACAGATGCAACTCTGGCACGTCCGACAGTACACCTGCACAGTGAACGCAACGTATACACACAGTGAACATAATGTATACACACTGAAGCCCAAAACAATTCATACCTTGTCAAATACAAGGAATTTCTTCTTTTTTTCCCAGTATTTCAACTTTATTTAAAAGGGAATTTCCATTTTGTACAATCTGGACCTTATTTCTAGCATAAAATACGATCATTTCCTCCCCCAGATAACTTTGGTGCCACAGACAGCGTCAGATGGAGACTCAAACATGCAGCCAGAAGTTTATTTACTTCAACAAGCCGACATGTTTGTAAAACTAGATCTAATTCAAAGTCTGGCGGAGTCGAGACCCAAGTTGACGCTCGGTGTGTTCAGGTGCAGTGGGAAGCTCCCGTTTGTGTCATAAACACAGGAATATCAACTCTGGACTTGCTTCAAGTAACTTTACTTAAAGGATCATTACTGTTTTTTACAACCTGGACCTTATTTCTAGCATAAAGTCCGATCATTTCCTCCCCCAGATAACTTTGGTGTCATTACAAGTGGTTGTGATGAAATGAGCTCCAGCCGAGAGGCGCGTATATCCGTATAATGGAGTCTACAGGGTCTAAATAACACATTATCTGCAGAGAAACTCCTTCATTTCACCAAGATTTAGTTCTGATAGGCTAGTGCTATTCCCCTCTGAGTCCGGGGTTAGCTGTTAACAACATTCGGATGACCTGGATGATGTCATCTCTGAGCGCTAATAGAAAGAAATAAGGTCCAGGTTGTAAAAAACGGTAATTATCCTTTGAGTAAAGTTACACTGTTAAGCACATTTACACTGATGCTTAACACATCAATGTTGATGTGTGTGCATTGTCCCAACTCAATAAATAAATAAATGAAAATGAAATGGAAAAAGAAAACATTGTGATGGTTAGTTCCAGAGAGGACACAATGACAGGATTCGATTTGAGACACTATCTATCTATCTATCTATCTATCTATCTATCTATCTATCTATCTATCTATCTATCTATCTATCTATCTATCTATCTATTCATCTATCCATCCATCTATCTATCCATCCATCTATTCATCTATCCATCCATCTATCTATCCATCCATCTATTCATCTATCCATCCATCTATCTATCCATCCATCTATTCATCTATCTATCCATCTATCCATCCATCTATCTATCCATCCATCTATTCATCTATCCATCCATCTTTCCATCCATTCATCTATCCATCCATCTATCTATCCATCCATCCATTCATCTATCCATCCATCTATCTATCCATCCATTCATCTATCCATCCATCTATTAATCTATCCATCCATCTATCTATCCATCCATCTATTCATCTATCCATCCATCTTTCCATCTATCTATCTATCCATCCATCTATCTATCTATCTATCCATCCATCCATCTATTCATCTATCCATCCATCCATCTATCCATCTATCTATCTATCTATCTATCTATCTATCTATCTATCTATCTATCTATCTATCTATCTATCTATCTATCTATCCTACATGACAGTGAGTCAGGAAAGGAGCTTGTGACTGTGACATCACATCACAGCAGCAGCGTGCGGTGTGCAGTGTGCTCTGACCTCCAGCAGGCGGCGGTGTTGGCAGCAGGTTCGACCCCTCAGCGCGTCCCGCGGCTCCATCAGCGGGTGTTTGGCGTAGAAGGCCGTGGTCTGGTGCGGCTGCACGTGCTCGCCGCAGTACGAGGCGGTGCAGGTGAGACAGGAGCTGACGGCCGGACGCTTCACGCCCGTGCAGACGTCGCACCACACCACGTCCTCCCCCCCCGCCGCCGCCGCCTCGCCCGCCGCCATCGACAGGAACGGGTTGGTGCTCACGCTGGTCGCCATGGCGCCCTCTGCCGTGCCCGTCCCGTTCCTGACGGGCACGGGGAGCCCGGCGGCGGCGTAGCGAGCTAGCTTGTACTTGTCCGTGATCACAGCGAAGACTTTGTTGACGCTGAGTCGAGGACGTTCGTCAAACTGGCGCTTGCAGAGAGGACAGGTGCAGACGGGGCTGGACGCCCAGTAGCCGCCGATACACGCCTGGACAGAAGACAGAAGACAGAAGACGGATTTTAGTTTCACATCCATGTGGCGTCTGTTCATCCACCACTTTCAGGAGAACGACGCTGGGTGTCACCATGACACTCCATTCATTGCATTTTAGATTAACTTTGGCTGGGCTAACCATTAGCTGTTAGCTGTTAGCAGTGTCTTAACTCAATCAACGGTCCATGAAAAAAATATTTTCTCCAGCGGATATCCTAGTTCCAACATGACTGAGCTAACTGGAGTAGTTTCATGTCGTGTCCCACAACGGGAGGGTTTTAACAGCTGACGTCCTGCCGTTAGCTTAGCTGCTGCTGTTAGCTGTCAGCAGCAGCAAAGCTAACAACTATGATAACCATGACTAATTACAAAAACGTGCACAGAAATAGTAATGTTTGTTCAATAATTCGTTTTATAGACTTAACAAACATCAAATTTAGTCAAAACGGTTTTGGCAGCCCGGAGCCCCCACATTTGGTGCCTACACCGGTGGCTAATGCTACCAGTTAGCCGCTCGCTAGAACTGGTGGCTAATGCTACCAGTTAGCCGCTCGCTAGAACTGGTGGCTAATGCTACCAGTTAGCCGCTCGCTAGAACTGGTGGCTAATGCTACCAGTTAGCCGCTCGCTAGAACTGGTGGCTAATGCTACCAGTTAGCCGCTAATGCTACCAGTTAGCCGCTCACTAGAATGCTACTAAAACCCACTTCCGTTGTGGTGTGACGCAGTGGATCATGGGAAAATAAAGTGGTGGATATTAGATCAAAGCAGCCGGTCTTTTACATGTGAGACTATTTGTTGCGTTCGTGTGTAACGCTGGGACACGGGCGGCGTGCGAGTGATGTCGCGGTCGGCGTGGGGACGTCACCTGGCAGAAGTTGTGTCCACACGGAGTGGAGACGGGTTCGTCGAACAGGTCCAGGCAGATGGAGCAGGTCAACTCCTGCTCCGAGAACAGATCTGGAGCCGCCGCCTCCGCCATCGTCCTACGGCCACAGACAGGAAGTCTTTACACAGCGTCACGGCAACCAGCAGACACAGGAAGTCTTCACACAGAGAGAGGACAGACAGGTGACAGACAGGTGACAGACAGGTGAGAGGACAGAGTCATTTATTTGCCATTTGCAGAAAATCTGCATTGGAAAGCACTTGCGGGAGGACAGGACTATAAAAACATACGTAAAAGACGAAAAACACAGTAAATGACATGAAGCATAAGAAGGCAGGTTAAGACAGAAGGACTGTCCCCAGATATAGGCACCATAGACATCTAAGTAAAAATAAACATGGAAATAAAAAAAATAAAAAGACAACAAGCTTTTTTTAGAGTGTACAGTGGAGGTATCCGTGTCTCAGAGCCTCTTTCTATAGAAGAATGACAATAAAATAATGATAAAGATAATAATGAATAGTTAAAACCTTCTATTTGGCCCTGACTGAGGCTAGAGGTTGTTTAGGCTGCGCACAGCACAGGAAGAAACTGCCTGTGAACCGGGAGGAAGAGTATTTAAACGAGCGATAGCCTACCGTCTACGGAAGGAGAGGAACAAAGAGACTAGAGGCAGGGTGACTGGTGTCGCTCACTATTTCTAGTTGTAAAGTGCATCAAGTTTAGGCAGATCATATATATATATATAGCTTTATTTCACAGACTCCAAGTCCAACAATTGACACAAACAAATAAACATAGACAAACAATATAGACAGCACACAGTCTGTCCACACACACAAACTAAAAACAGTACAGTTGTTCAGACCAGTGTTTCCAGAGCATGGAGGTGTATTTGGTGTCACTCTGAGTTGGCTCAGTCACAGACATTAGTTATAATTCCAGTTTTTGATCGACACAGTCTGCACATAAATTTATAAATACAAATTCTTAGCAAAGCATTGAACGTGGGGACATTACAGGACACAAACAAACGGCTGCACTTTCCCACCGTGGAAACTTCAGCAAGATACGAAGGGCGTCATTATACACAACCTTGATCTTATTCATCTTACCTTGACTATAATTGCACCAGAGGTGTGCTGTATATAGGTTAGTGGTGTACAGCTCTAAAGAGAGCAGTGGTCAGTGATCAGTAGCCTACCAATGGTTTTCTGAGCCAGATCGACTGTTCTGGTCAGAGATTTCTGGTCCTGAACAGTGAGGTTACTGAACCAAACTGTGGACAAAAAAGTAAGAAGACTTTCTATTATGCACCTATAAAAGTTACAGTAGCCTAATCAAGATCTGACAGTTAGAAGTAACATTTTTCATCTTACGAAGGAAGAAAAGTCGTTGCATGGATCTTTTGACAATAATACTGGTGTTCAGGTGCCAGCTGGGATTGTTTGTAATAGTGACACCAAGGAATTTGAAACTTTCAACCATCTCAACCTCTGTGTTGTTTACAATGAGAGTTTATTCCTCCTGAAAGTCAATTATAATCTCCTTTGTTTTGGAAGCATTTAAAATAAGGTTGTTCATCTCACTCCATTTAACTAGGTTGTGTACCTCGGCTGTGTAGAGCCACTCATCGTTACAATTTATTAGGTGAGGACAGAAATTATTTGGGACTAAACATAACTTGACTGATACTCCTGAATTAACCATGGGGGGCATTGGGCCCAACTTTCGGAACTGGTATGAAGCAGAAATTTACCATATTCATGACCTTTGGGATAGGGGAAAATTTAAAACATTTGAATCATTACAGGCTACATACAAACTACAAACAAAAGAATTTTACAAATACCTCCAGGTCAGACACTATGGCTGTGTTCGAAATCACCCACTCACACACTCACTCCCTATCCACTACATCATGTATATGATATAGTGGACTACAGTACACGATGTAGGGAATGACGGGAGGAGAATTCGGACACTAGACGGTAATTTTCTGGACGTGGTTGCGTCAGCTGATGCGCCAGGTGTTGCTGTGACGGAAGCAGACGCGCCGAGAATCATGTAAACAAACCATGGATGTATGAAACAAACCGGACACATAAAAATAAAAACCAGACACTTGCGGGAACATTTGAGGATGTGATTATGTGTGGTTGTGTTACTCGGACAATAAACTGTTGAAATATCGGAAGTTTGGTTTGGTAAACTGCTGTTGTGTGTCCCGACCGTGAGCCGTTAGCGGCTCTGTGGCTATTAGCTTAGCTCGTCGGATCGTATTTACTACATATTCTACTACAGTTTCTTAATTAGATTGATTTAATGCTGCCTGTTAATGTTGGGATGCTGCTGCCCAACTCCTGCTCCTCGGGCGAGGCAAACGGAGCGAAGGCAAATACGTCTGAGGAGTTTTTTTGGTAAATTGCCTAAATAAATCGTAGCTAACATGCTAATTAGCTTCCTCTTCTTCTACTGACTTCTCTGGCAAAACACGGCCGCATTGCATTGTGGGATACGGGAGTAGAAAGTAGTGTACATCGCTTGTTCACTCAATTTTGTGGTGCATTGTGGGTGTTTTGTCATCCACTACATAGTGGATGAAATTAATCGCGGAGAATTCGAACAACACTACAAAATGTTGAACACACTATATAGTGCACTACATCCGTGATAGGGGGTGATTTCGAACACAGCCTATGTGTATAAATGGATACGCTCAATCTTCCAGATGACTTTAACTCTTTAGAAAAGACTCTTTTAGATCGTCTTAAACAAGGTCACTTTGTCTCCAAATTTTACTCCAAATTGCAATATTTGAAAACAGACGGATTATCATTCCTACGGAAACTATGGGAGACCCAGTTGAAAACAACGATAGACGGTGAAATATGGGAGGAAATCTTACTTTTACCTTCGAAAATATCCATATGTAACAGATTCAGAGAAATGCAATATAATATCTTACAAAATGTTTATATATCTCCATATATGTATAGTAAGTATACAGCAGGGGCCTCTCCAAACTGCCCAAAATGTAAGAGTATATTAGGGACAAGATTTCACTGCCTCTGGGAATGGGAAAAGATTCAATGGTTTTGGCAAACTGTATGTTCTGAAGTTAGTGTGATAATTAAACAGCAGCTACAGCCTATTCCAATATTGTGTTTATTGGGATATATCCCTGAATCAATAAGATCACATAACAACACTGTACACTTCCTGCTTCTGTTGGGCCGAAAGGCTGTTATGACCAAATGGGTAGGAGATGAACCTCCTTCAATACATCTGTGGAAGTCTTTGATATCAGACTATATTTCTCTGGAAAGACTAAGATTTCGTATCAGCAAAGTTTGACAAAGTGTTAAAGCAGCTAGGAACTCAGAATGCAACTGGCTGAAATGTTAAGACCTAACAAGGACCTTTGAGATCATTGTTGTGGAATATATTCTGGATTTGCTACATACTGGATCTATAATCTGTATGCACTGTACTGGACTGTTATCATTTTCAAAAAAAGACAGGTGAGACAGACAGACAGAACAAGGACAGACAGGTGAGAGACAGGTGAGGGGACAGACAGGTGTCTCTACCTGTGGTGTGCAGCTTCCTGTGTGAGATCGGCTGATAACTCTGTACAGGTGAGGACAGGTAAAAGGGGGCGGAGCCAACGTCACCTGTACAAAACACAACAAAACACAACAGAGGAACTGAATGAGACAAACACAGGTTTTACAGTTGAAGCTCAGTGGTTTCTGACCGACCAATCAGCTCTGTTGTTCAGCTGAAACCGTCCAATCACAGCGTCTCAAGTGGAAAAAAAAAAGAACCCTTCACAATAAAGGGACATCAGAGAGAAGACAGGACAACTTCATCTTCCTTTGACACCGAGCTGCTTCCTGATTGGCTCCTGCAGCCAACGCCTGTGTTCACTGATGCTAAGCTAGGCTAGGCCAGGCTAGGCTAGGCTAGGCTAAGCTAGGCTAGGCTAACCATGTGCTGCTGCAGACAGGAGCCTGATCTACCTGTGGAGCTCCGACCAATCACTGCTCAGCTGCTCTGACACAAACAGGTGAAGCTGAAACCAAACACAGTGAAACTAAACGACACAAACCAACCAACAACAGGAAGTGGAGAACGGGTTCAAGTCTCTAAACGTTCGTCCTCCTCCAACATGAAGAGGGTTTAAAGTCTGAAAGCAGCTGAAGTGAGAGCAGAGCAGCAGCAGCAGCTCCTTACCTTCCTGCTGGTCCAGCTGTCAACACACTGATCCTGAAACTCAGGTTAGAGGCGGCCTGTGACGTCACGGTGGGCGGGGCCTCGCTCTGTGACGTCACAGTGGGCGGGGCCTCGCGGCAGAAAGTGGCCAGGTGGGTTTAGGTGGTTTGTTCACTGCTGACAGAGTACTCCACCCCAGTACTGGAGTAAGAATACAAATACTACTGGTCAACATGTACTCTGTTACAAGTAAAAGTAGCTCAGTCCACATGTTACTCCTTTCATAAGTAAAAGAATGTTATATCAAAATGTAAAAAAGCAAAAAACAAAAGAAAAAGATTCTGATATGATCTGATTATGAAAAGATTTTATTCTGTGGGTAATGGGGGCGGGACTAGATCAGCTTTGGCTTCTCCCGCTTTCCCTTTCGGCCATGTGCATTGTATTATTTGAACTAAGATGAAGTGTGATGATGATGATTTAAATTGACATGCCCGAAATAAACAAATTGATTGACTCCAGTAAGAGTAAAAAAATACTTGCTTTTAAAGCTACTTAAGTATCCAAAAGTACATGCTTTTAAATGTACTTTAAGTCAAAGTCAGAGTCAGAGTAAATGTCTTATTGTTCACATCAATGAATGACTCTAATAGTTTGTAAATGAATGTAAGGAGCTTTTAACTCTTGTTAGTGAGAATGAACTATTTGAAAGCAGCTGCACTGATGTGCTGCTTTTAGGGGTTAGGGTTTCCTTCACAGACAAACACAGCTTGTGTCCAATAGGATTTTAGAAAAAGAGCTGAAAGTAACCAGTACTTTTCAGCCGTACTACTAATTAACTCCAGTAAAAGTACTAATATTTGTCTTGGAAATGTATTCCAGTAGAGTAATAAGTACCAAAGAAATCTAATACTCAAGTAAAGTACAAATCCTCTGGATATGTACTTACTCAAGTAAATGTACTCTATTACTGTCCACCACTGCTCACACAGAAACCAGCCGGTCTAAACCTGCTCACAGCCAAACCGACCAATCAACAACCAGCTTCATGTTTCTGTCTGTTTTCATTTCAATGTTCATGAACGAAACTAAACTTTCATTCCTCCATGTCGCGGTTTCTTCTTCTCCGTTTGGTTTTTATTCAGATTAAACTGATTCAGTGTCAGTTTGTTGCTCGGATCAATATTCAGATTTTTATTTGATTGATTTTAGGCCAAAAACCAAAGTGAAGACGAAGTGAGAGCTGAAAACCTCAGAGTGAGTGTTTGTCATAGTTTAGCTGAGGACGAACTGGACCGAGCACATTCCTCTGTGTGTGTGTGTGTGTGTGTGTGTGTGTGTGTGTGTGTGTGGTGAATCCTGTTGGGTGAGGTCTGGCCTGTGATTGGCTGCTTCTTCCTGTCACTTCCTGTCTCTTATTGAATAATTCTGACGACATTAAAACTGCTGAGTCACTGTAAAACACTCAGTCAGTCATAGATTCTAACTTCACTTTAAAGCAGAAGTGAGTGGTCCGGTCGTTTTGGCTAATGCTGCGTTCCAGGCAGGCTTTTGAAACCGTAAATTACAGCTTCAAGTCACGACTTACGACTTTGTAGCGTTCCAGGCAACCCACTCGTGTTTCTCGACCTGTTTTTCCTGTGAAAGTCACTATAACGGCCACTCGTAACTTCTGACCCGTGAACTCGTACCAGATCGAACTGGTACCACTTCACAGGTCGGAAAAACACGAGTTACGAGTTTCCTTGAACGCACCATAACAGTCCTCGTCCCTACGTCACCACATTCACGCGCATCCCTTGGCTGCACACACAGAGAGGACCGCCCCTTTATGCCGTTCTCTCTCCTCATTGGATAAAAACTGTAGGATACGATAAATGTTTTCTCCTGGGCTCAGAGCAGAGCAGAGTGACTGACAGACCCGTGTTTCAGACCAAACACTCTATAGAAGTGATTGCTGTCGGTAGATACAACTATTTAAGACTTAGATTAACACAAATATATCACTTACTTCTGCTTTAAAGGTGAATTAATTTTTAAAGTCGTGACTAAAAATATCAAATGAAAACATTTTGATTTTCTTTTTTTTTCACTTTAATTTTTATTGAGAATTTTTCCTTTACAAGGGTGCAACAACTCAATCAAAATAATACTAAAACAAGTAATAAAAAAAACCACATAAAAAACACATGGGAGTCACTTTCAAAGCAATCTGTCCATATTCCATTTTCTTTTCCTCAATCAAGTTTTTTGTTTTGTCGTTGTTCAGTCATAAATATTGTCCATCTCGTCCATTTCTCTTTGAACTGAGCTTCCTGTAGCCTTAAGCGGTGTATCATTTTTTCCATTGTGTAGATTTCCTCTACCAGGTGAGTCCATTGTTCTTGTGTAGGGATGTCTTCCCTTCCCCATTTCTTCGTGATAGCTTTCTTAGCTGCTGTTAGTAATATTTTTACCAGGTATCTGTCCTTCGTTCTTATATTTTCTTCACATAGGTTACACAAATACAATACCGTACAAGACATTGGAATCTTATATCCAAGTATTTTCAACAATGCATCGTGTAACATTTTCCAGAACCATCTGATTTTATCACATTTCCAGAAAATGTGCGAGTGATCCACATTCATTATTCCACAGTCTCTCCAACAAGGCATATTTATCCATAACTGTTTACTCTTGACTTTGGGTGAAATAAAAAACGTATCAGATTTTTCCAGGAGAACTCCCTCCAGATCCGTGAATTAGTGGATGTGTGGTGTATTTTCCACATGTTTAGCCACTCTTCATCTGTGATTTTTATCTTAAATTCTGATTCCCATTTTTCTTTTATGTATTTAGTTGAGTGTTTATTTGATATAATTTTTTTATATAACCCGGATACAATTCTAACTTTGTTTTCTTTGTATGTGGGCTATTGATTATGAGTTGGATCAGACCATTCACTTCTCCGGAGGGGTCCATCCTGATCTCTTTCAGAAAGTAATCTAGTAATCAAGTATCAAGTAATCAAATTTTTCTTTTATATTTTGGAAACTCTCCAGCTGCCCGTTCTTCACTAGCACACACCACGCTGTGATTCCCTTGGTTGTCCACTGCTTAAACCCTTTATCGTATCTAGCTGGTTTGAATTTGCTATCATATGCTACCCATTTTAATGAATTAGCGTCTTTTTGAATCAAAACATTTTGATTTTAAAGTAGGCTAAAAACAAAATAAATGTTTAAAGTTGAAATAATAAAGTTTGGTTTTAATCAGAAGCTGTAACGTTACAGCTCAGAGACGATGTAATCATGATGACATCACAACCAGTTTTAAAAAGACAAACTCATTTTTATTTCAAACTTTCAAACAGGAAGTCAATTTAAAGGGATAGTTCAACATTTTTGAAAATTGGCCCATCGCCATGATCCCCCTAGTAATAGCAGTAGGTTCGTTACCTTTAATTGTTGGTCCAAGCTGCTTTTAGATCGGGGGAGAAGAATACCGAGCGGCGCAGCTACACTACGGAGGCTAATGGAATTACTTGGTTTTGCTCATCAAACTCAGCAAATACACAACCAAAAAACTCAAAAACGCTGTGGTGGACAAGTTGTGACCTGCACATTCACCACGCTATGAGATAATAGCGGAAAGTTGCGAGATGGAGTTGTTTTAGAGGCAAAGTCGGACTTTACACTCTAGACGGCTGCTCGGCGGAGTGATTTCAAAAGCGCCTGTTTACTGCAGATACGTCCGTATGGCTGAGGTGCGCACACTGTGTCCCTCCGACCAGTGGTTCACTGAAGAAAGTAGTTCCGAGTATTTGCTTCACTTCTCTTAACTTTCCGCTATTATCTCATAGCGTGGTGAATGTGCAGGTCACAACTTGTCCACCACAGCGTTTTTGAGTTTTTTGGTTGTGTATTTGCTGAGTTTGATGAGCAAAACCAAGAAATTCCATTAGCCTCCGTAGTGTAGCTGCGCCGCTCGGTATTCTTCTCCCCCGATCTAAAAGCAGCTTGGACCAACAATTAAAGGTAACGAACCTACTGCTATTACTAGGGGGATCATGGCGATGGGCCAATTTTCAAAAATGTTGAACTATCCCTTTAAAGAGACGGTGATGTCACAACTGACTGATGATGTCACAGCTTCATTAACCTGCAAGGAGGAAGAGGAGGAAGAAGAGGAGGAGGAGGAAGAGGAGGAAGAGGAGAAGGATGAAGAAGAAGAGGAGGAGGAGGAGGAGCAGGAGCAGCAGAGAGTGTGTAGAGGATCAGATGAGTCCAGAGACAGTGATGATCTCTGTCAGGTCCAGAACACACAGGGAGGATGGTGGACTGGACTCTGAGAGAGACAGAGGAGCTGCTCTCAGGTCAGTTCAGGAGATTCAGGAGGGAAGGCGTGGACGTTTCCATCTGAGAAGAGAAGCAGAGGACAGAGGTGATCGTCTCTCTCTCTCTCTCTTCTCTGATTGGCTGACTGTTGTCTGTCTCTGCTCTGATTGGCTGACTGTTGTCTCTCTCTGCTCTGATTGGCTGACTGTTGCCTCTCTCTCTGCTCTGATTGGCTGACTGTTGCCTCTCTCTCTGCTCTGATTGGCTGACTGTTGCCTCTCTCTCTGCTCTGATTGGCTGACTCAGTACGTTTACATGACACTTGAAAAAACCGAATTATTGCCTTAATCCGACTATAACTGGATAACTGAAGTGCATGTAAACACCTTAGTCCGACTGAAATCGGAGTTGAGAACTCCGATTAAGACACCCAGATAATGCGATTGGAATTAGATTTTCTCCGTCATGTATACACCTTAGTCAGAGTAGAACTGGACAACGCATGTGCGCTGCTCCACAACAGTAGAGACGGCACCAAGTGGAGCAGAGAAGCCACCCGAACCCGGCAAAGTAAAGAAAAAAACCCAACATCAGCGCCGAGTCAAGAGAGACAAGAAATATATACATAGACGCCGCATTGACTGCTGCCTCCCACTAGAGCGACGTGCCTACAGGGCGGCCATCTTGGAACAGGCCTACTCACTCCTACAGTGCATTACTTCCATAGAGGTATGATAGAAAAGTGATCATAATTCGCTCAACTGTCAAGCTATTTTCACGGGGTTTGTTTGTAACAAATGCCTGACATGATAAATATGTAGATCCGGTCTTTATTTAAGGAGTTTTTTTTAAGGGTATATATTATTATATTATAGGCTTATTATTAGTGCCTCGTGCTGGGCAGCCAGCCAGCCTCCCCTCCAGAGCTCTGACGACACACAAAACACACTTTGCTCTGCACCAGCAAGGATGATTGTACCGGTACCGATACTGACGACAGCAACAAATTCAAGGACACAACCACAACACAGGCAGCAGACAGCTGTCCCTCATCAACCGCAGTACCAGCACCACGCAACCGGGCCGTTGCTAGGGACGCCGCTTGTTAAACTGTGCCGGTAGTTTTCTTTTTCAGAGGTAATTTATAGATTAATAACGTCGCATTTTAACCAACATTTTGTCTCAAATGAGTTATTTCAGCAGTAAGCAGCTGTGTAATAGGCGGGATGATAATAGTGAGCTGGTTATATTATGAATGGAACCTGGACTCAGAGCTGTGGGGTTCTGTCCATCCTGGGTTTATTTCACTAGGCTATATAACAACCTGCTCACAATATATTATCCTTTACTTACATCTGACCTGTGTATAGTGATTCTACAAGATCTGTTTTTTATGTTCCCCTTATTAACACATCCACATGCTGCACCGAAGTCTGGTATATTTTCCGAAGCTTGTCTGCAGTGCTGATAACATAGAATTTGTAAAACCAGCATTTTCAAAATATCCAAGCATCCTGTAACATACCTACATGTCTGACGTTTTTAACAAATCAAACCGTTTGGAAATCGGTCCAAAATTCAGCGAATTAGAGGTTGAGGAGTTCCTCTTTTCCCCATAGCTGCATGCACTGCTGCCTCTGTTAGTCCTGTTCCAATATGGCGGCGTGTAGGCACGTCGCTCCACAGCCAATGCGGCGTCTATGTATATATGTCTATGGTTGTCTCTCTCTCTCTGCTCTGATTGGCTGACTGTTGTTTCTCTCTGCTCTGATTGGCTGACTGTTGTCTCTCTCTCTCTCTGCTCTGATTGGTTGACTGTTGTCTCTCTCTGCTCTGATTGGCTGACTGTTGTCTGTCTCTGCTCTGATTGGCTGACTGTTGTCTCTCTCTCTGCTCTGATTGGCTGACTGTTGTCTCTCTCTGCTCTGATTGGCTGACTGTTGTCTCTCTCTCTGCTCTGATTGGCTGACTGTTGTCTCTCTCTGCTTTGATTGGCTGACTGTTGTCTCTCTCTCTCTGCTCTGATTGGCTGACTGTTGTCTCTCTCTGCTCTGATTGGCTAACTGTTGCCTCTCTGCTCTGATTGGCTGACTGTTGTCTTTCTGCTCTGATTGGCTGACTGTTGTTTCTCTCTGCTCTGATTGCAGCACAGAAAGCAGCACAGACCGACTCCGCCCCCCTACTGACCTCACAGTCTGCAGTCTACAGCCTGGACTCTTCACTAGATCCTTCAGATCCTTCACATCTGAAGGCTGCAGGTTGTTCCACCTCAGGTGCAGTTCTCTCAGGTGGGAGGGGTTGGACTTCAGAGCTGAGACCAGAGAAGAACAGCTGATCTCTGACAAACTGCAGCGCTCCAATCTGAATAAAGAATAAAAGAAGCAGATACATTCATTGATGATCAGAAAGAAGAGTTTTTTCTTCAATAGGTGAATTTCAGAGTCTTTGTCCAAACATGAGTTGTGAGGATCTTGTGCACATTGTTGTGATAGAGATGAAGTGAGTTGATGAGCTGATATTGGACATTTTCTCCAGAGTTTCTAGAAAACATGAGCCGTCTGACTGAGAGAAATACGAGTGTGTGTGAAGGTTGAACTGAAGTGAACAGACATTATTCATGACCACTGAGTGAAATGAGCTGAAACTGAAGAATCATTCTCACACAACAACAACTGCAAATATTCAACAACCACTATTTCAAATGTCATTCATCAATTCAATCAAAGTCAATGATTCAAGTTCTGAGTGAAGATCAATCAGGTTCAGTTGTGGATCAAAGATCTAAGATCTACAACAGTAACAGTCAGTGAACTGACCTCAGAGTCTCCAGTCTACAGTCTGGACTCTCCAGAAAACCACTCAGATGCTTCACTCCTGAATCCTGCAGCTTGTTTCCACTCAGGTCCAGGTGTCTCAGGTGTCTCAGGTGGGAGGGGTTGGACTTCAGAGCTGAGACCAGAGAAGAACAGCTGATCTCTGACAACCAGCAGCCCTGCAATCTGAATAAAGAATAAAAGAAGAAGATCAATTCATTGATAACTGATCAGACGAGTCCTGAACAATAATCAATAGAGGGACTTTGTCCTTGTGTTCTTGTGGATCTTCATCATGTGGCCTTCTACACACATCATCCACATGTCAGCACTGATTCATCAGCTGCTGCTGACCTCAGCTCAGTCTGTCAATATACAATCAATATCTGATCAATACCTGTTGGACTAAACACTGACTACAACTCTCTGATTTAGAGATTCTGATTCTTTTAGACAGATTTATATTTGTACCATTTCATGTCACTAACTTTGTGTTTTTCTTCTTCCCTGTTATTATTATTATCATCAATAACTTTATTGATCAACTCGTATCAGGGTTAAATCAATAAACTAACAGCACAGGGATCAATGACGTGATGAAACCCAGTGTCAAGTGGTGTAACTTTGATTTTTGATAAAAATCTGAATAAAGAGGAAAATAAATCTGGACTCAAATGAGGAATTAATACAACTCTGTGTTTCTGGACTCATTTTACATCATTTGTCACAGATTATTTAGAAGAAGAGTTTTTTGTTTTTAAGACCTGTCCTTCTCAAGATGCATTAAAATCTAAATATAGAAACACAATAAAAAATCTATTTCAATTTAATGTTTTCAGAAGAAAGTATATTTTTATAAATTCACTTTAATCCACTGTAGGTGGATCAGATACAACAGTCAGTGAACTGACCTCAGAGTCTCCAGTCTACAGTCTGGACTCTCCAGAAAACCACTCAGATCCTTCACTCCTGAATCCTGCAGCTTCTTGTTCCTGCTCAGGTCCAGGTGTCTCAGGTGGGAGGGGTTGGACTTCAGAGCTGAGACCAGAGAAGAACAGCTGATCTCTGACAACCTGCAGCGCTCCAATCTGAATAAAGAATAAAAGAAGAAGATAAATTCATTGATGATCAGAAAGAAGAGTTTTTTCTTCAACAGGTGAATTTCAGAGTCTTTGTCCAAACATGAGTTGTGAGGATCTTGTGCACATTGTTGTGATAGAGATGAAGTGAGTTGATGAGCTGATACTGGACATTTTCTCCAGAGTTTCTAGAAAACATGAGTCGTCTGACTGAGAGAAATACGAGTGTGTGTGAAGGTTGAACTGAAGTGAACAGACATTATTCATGACCACTGAGTGAAAAGAGCTGAAACTGAAGAATCATTCTCACACAACAACAACTGCAAATATTCAACAACCACTATTTCAAATGTCATTAAAGGGATAGTTCACCCTAGAATGATATTTCGCTCATTATCTACTCACCCTCATGTTGACTAAGGGCTGGAAGAATTATCAGAGTCCACCGTCCCTTCTCTGAGTTACAGGGGGTCTTGGCGTAGCAGTGCATTTCAATGCAACGGTTGCAAAGGGACACCAGAGCTCTTCGTAAAAAAACACACACAAAAAAACATCCAAATACCTCCATGATGCTCGTATGTAATGTCCGTCTTGTGCTGAAGCCCCAAATTGCGTAATTGTCCCGAAAAAAATTAAATAAGTCTATATTTTAAGCTTGTTTGTAGCGGAAGCTTCTCGAAGCTCCTCTTCCTGGTCCGTCCAAATCTCGCGTGATTCGCAGTAACCGCACTGACGCCGGCGCAAATCACGCGAGATTTGGACGGACCAGGAAGAGGAGCTTCGAGAAGCTTCCGCTACAAACAAGCTTAAAATATAGACTTATTTAATTTTTTTCGGGACAATTACGCAATTTGGGGCTTCAGCACAAGACGGACATTACATACGAGCATCATGGAGGTATTTGGATGTTTTTTTGTGTGTGTTTTTTTACGAAGAGCTCTGGTGTCCCTTTGCAACCGTTGCATTGAAATGCACTGCTACGCCAAGACCCCCTGTAACTCAGAGAAGGGACGGTGGACTCTGATAATTCTTCCAGCCCTTAGTCAACATGAGGGTGAGTAGATAATGAGCGAAATATCATTCTAGGGTGAACTATCCCTTTAATCAATTCTATCAAAGTCAGTGATTCAAGTTCTGAGTGAAGATCAATCAGGTTCAGTTGTTGATCAAAGATCTCAGATCTACAACAGTAACAGTCAGTGAACTGACCTCAGAGTCTCCAGTCTACAGTCTGGACTCTCCAGAAAACCACTCAGATCCTTCACTCCTGAATCCTGCAGGATGTTCTGACCCAGGTCCAGTTCTCTCAGGTGGGAGGGGTTGGACTTCAGAGCTGAGACCAGAGAAGAACAGCTGATCTCTGACAAACTGCAGCTTTTCAATCTGAATAAAGAATAAAAGAAAAGGATAAATTCAAGTCACAGATTATTTAGAAGAAGAGTTTTTTGTTTTTTTTAAGTATATTTTTTGGCTTTTTGCCTTTATTTGATTGCACGCAGTAGAGATAGACAGGAAAGAGGGAGGCAGAGAGAGGGGGAATGACATGCAGGAAAGGGCTGCCCGACACAGGATTTGAACCGGAGCCGCCTGCGGTGAGGACTAGAAACACAGACAAAAATCTATTTCTATTTAATGTTTTCTGAAGGAAGTATATTTTTATAAATTCACTTTAATCCACTGTAGGTGGATCAGATACAACAGTCAGTGAACTGACCCCAGAGTCTCCAGTCTACAGTCTGGACTCTCCAGAAAACCACTCAGATCCTTCACGTCTGAAGACTTCAGGTCGTTTCCACTCAGGTCCAGTTCTCTCAGGTGGGAGGGGTTGGACTTCAGAGCTGAGACCAGAGAAGAACAGTTGATCTCTGACCAACTGCAGTAGGCCAATCTGAATAAAGAATAAAAGAAGAAGATAAATTCATTGATGATCAGAAAGAAGAGTTTTTTCTTCAACAGGTGAATTTCAGTGTCTTTGTCCAAACATGAGTTGTGAGGATCTTGTGCACATTGTTGTGATAGAGATGAAGTGAGTTGATGAGCTGATACTGGACATTTTCTCCAGAGTTTCTAGAAAACATGAGTCGTCTGACTGAGAGAAATACGAGTGTGTGTGAAGGTTGAACTGAAGTGAACAGACATTATTCATGACCACTGAGTGAAATGAGCTGAAACTGAAGAATCATTCTCACACAACAACAACTGCAAATATTCAACAACCACTATTTCAGATGTCATTAATCAATTCAATCAAAGTCAATGATTCAAGTTCTGAGTGAAGATCAATCAGGTTCAGTTGTGGATCAAAGATCTAAGATCTACAACAGTAACAGTCAGTGAACTGACCTCAGAGTCTCCAGTCTACAGTCTGGACTCTCCAGAAAACCACTCAGATCCTTCACTCCTGAATCCTGCAGCTCGTTCCAGCTCAGGTCCAGGTGTCTCAGGTGGGAGGGGTTGGACTTCAGAGCTGAGACCAGAGAAGAACAGCTGATCTCTGACAACCAGCAGCCCTGCAATCTGAATAAAGAATAAAAGAAGAAGATCAATGAATTGATAACTGATCAGATGTGTCCTGATCAATAATCAATAGAGGGACTTTGTCCTTGTGTTCTTGTGGATCTTCATCATGTGGCCTTCTACACACATCATCCACATGTCAGCACAGATTCATCAGCTGCTGCTGACCTCAGCTCAGTCTGTCAATATACAATCAATATCTGATCAATACCTGTTGGACTAAACACTGACTACAACTCTCTGATTTAGAGATTCTGATTCTTTTAGACAGATTTATATTTGTACCATTTCATGTCACTAACTTTGTGTTTTTCTTCTTCCCTGTTATTATTATTATTATCAATAACTTTATTGATCAACTGGTATCAGGGTTAAATCAAAAAAACTAACAGCACAGGGGTCAATGACGTGATGAAACCCAGTGTCAAGTGGTGTAACTTTGATTTTTGATACAAATCTGAATAAAGAGGAAAATAAATCTGGACTCAAATGAGGAATTAATACAACTCTGTGTTTCTGGACTCATTTTACATCATTTGTCACAGATTATTTAGAAGAATAGTTTTTTGTTTTTAGGACATGTCCTGCTCAAGATGCATTAAAATCTAAATATAGAAACACAATAAAAAATCTATTTCAATTTAATGTTTTCAGAAGAAAGTATATTTTTATAAATTCACTTTAATCCACTGTAGGTGGATCAGATACAACAGTCAGTGAACTGACCTCAGAGTCTCCAGTCTACAGTCTGGACTCTCCAGAAAACCACTCAGATCCTTCACTCCTGAATCCTCCAGGTCCTTGTTCCTGCTCAGGTCCAGTTCTCTCAGGTGGGAGGGGTTGGACTTCAGAGCTGAGCCCAGAGAAGAACAGCTGATCTCTGACAAACTGCAACTGTCCAATCTGAATAAAAAATAAAAGAAGAAGATACATTAATTTGGCGCATTTCCACTAGCACGGCTCGGCTCGATACGGCTCGGCTTGGAACGGCTCGGCCTCGGTTTGGTTGTGTTTCCATTACAACTGAGTATCACTAGTGCCGCCGTGACGTCATTTACACGGCGCCGAGCAACGCTCTAAACTCTGTAAATATATAACTTTAGCAACACTTGAAACATTTTCAGGCGGGAAAGTAGTCGTTTAGATCCCCACCGTGTTGAAAATCTGACTAAATACCAGCTGTTTACAATTTTTTTTCGACGAAGTCAGCGTTACTAAAGCTAGCCGTAGTGAGCAACGCACTTCCGGTTATTTTCACAAAATAAAATACCCGTTGCCTTTTATCATAAGGAAAGCCATTGCGATAGAATTGGTGCTTTTACTTTGTAAACAGGAAGTGAACCTACCCTCGCTGTAGCTAGCTTTAAACCGCCGTTTTGACTGCTCTCGTCCCGTTAACGGCATTTAACCGTTCAATATGCCTTACCGGAGAGTCTACCAGCTCTGAGATCGGCCTGGTTCATTGTAAAACATTTATTTATTGATGTAACTGTGGTGTTTTCTGTGCGTACAGACCCCAAGGCTGTGCTGCTCTTCTGTCTAACCACAAACAAACTGCTGCTACAGCCACAATTGTTAGATTTCATCAATGAGACCAACATTTATCCCCTAAAAAGAGTTTAACCAGCCGGTGGTAAACCTCTAAAAAGCCATCGGGTAAGTTAATTAGCGGTCGTTTTCTCCGCCGGGGCGAGGATCATAGGCTGGCCGGCGGAGCACGTCAGGAGCCGGGCTGCTGCCTCTATGATGTCGCGGTCGCTGCTCGGACCTGGAGCTTCACTTCTCCCAAAAACATCGGGGCAAACTTCTAAACAGCCGTCGTTTGGATAAACTAACCGCACATGGGGATCGAAACAGTAACTTTCTCGCATGAAAAAATATTAAAACTTAATAAAGTCACGTAGGTAATAACAGGCTTCAGCAGGAACATTTCTGTTGTCGGTCGTCGTTTCCAGTGACGACACTCATCGGCCAATCAGTGGAAGGCAGTCGGCTGACGTCACGTTTTAGTAACGCTTCGGCTCGCTTGGAACCAGGGCTGAGGTGATACCAAAAGTGTACCTGGTTGCAGGTACTGCGTGCTAGTGGAAACACGCAAATAGCGCGCCGCGCCGAGCCGAGCCGAAGCGCGCTAGTGGAAATGCGCCAATTGATAACTCTGTAAGTATGTGTGTGAATGACACTTATATAACTGCTGCTACTGTAGTCTCCAATGTCTTGGTCCACCCCAGGCGGCGGTTGCGGGCCATCACATTCTGGATCCATCCATTTAGACTTGCACTTTACCTATTTAAATTTGCACTTGCACTTTAGAAACTGGCACTTTATACCAGGCACTTTACAGATCACATGCACTTTATGTATAGGTATGAATGTGTATATGATTGTGAACCATTGTATAATTCTTGTGCATTTCTGTCTGTTTGTGTGTTACCTGCCAAGGGACTACGGATGCAAATTAGCAAGTTGCTAACTCTGACGCATTTACATTTGTGCACACGTACGAATGTTCATTAATGTGTATTGTCCCTTTTAAATAAAAAAAAACAAAAAAAAAAAACTCATCAGACGTGTCCTGATCAATAATCAATAGAGGGACTTTGTCCTTGTGTTGTTGTGGATCTTCATCATGTGGCCTTCTACACATCATCCACATGTCAGCACAAATTCATCAGCTGCTGCTGACCTCAGCTCAGTCTGTCAATATACAATCAATATCTGATCAATACCTGTTGGACTAAATACTGACTACAACTCTCTGATTTATATTTGTACTATTTCATGTCTCTAACTTTGTATTTTTATTCTTCTCTGTTATTATTATTATTATCAATGACTTCATTGATCAACTGGTATCAGGGTTAAATCAATAAACTAACAGCACAGGGGTCAATGACGTGATGAAACCCAGTGTCAAGTGGTGTAACTTTGATTTTTAAAATAAAAATCTGAATAAACAGGAAAATAAATCTGGACTCAAATGAGGAATTAATACAACTCTGTGTTTCTGGACTCATTTTACATAATTTGTCACAGATTATTTAGAAGAAGAGTTTTTTTGTTTTTAGGACATATCCCGCTCAAGATGCATTACCTCTGCAGCTGCTTCATGTCAACAGCAACAAGACCAACACTAGCAGCTCTGCTCTCACCTGTCTCACCTTGATTCTCAGCAATCACAGTCATTGACAGGAAGTGGCTGCAGTGTGTGCCGTGCTCTTCACTTCCTGCTTCACACTCCAGCCTCTCCCAGCCAGTTGAGCTACCAGGGAGCAGACTTTAGCTGCCAACAGCTCCCTACAGCCAGCCTCCACTGGAGCGCAGCTTTCCAGCCTCCTCTGCCTCTGCTGCCAGCTCTGTGGATCTCAGCTGCTTCCTCTCATGCTTCCTCCCATGGTTCTGTCAGCTCCACAACATCCACCAGCTGCTGTGTTTCTGACCACAACTCAACATCTGCTCTCAGATCAGTGCTGCACGTTGGTTCAACAACAAGTGTCTGAGTTGAAAACAACAGTTGTAGAAGCTGAGCTCGTTCTCTGCTGCTCTGAATCACAAACACTACGACTGCTCTCACCTTCTTCTCTCTGGACTCATCTCAACTGTTTTCTCTCTTCAGCTTCTTGAGAAAAATCCTCACACACAAATCCTGACATGTATGAACCAATGAGAAGCTGAAGCTTCAAACAACTACAACAGCTCCAGTCAGTGAACTCACCTCAGAGTCTCCAGTCTACAGTTTGGACTCTCCAGTCCAGCACACAGAAGCTTCACTGATGAATCATACAGGGGGTTCTCACTCAGGTCCAGGTGTGTCAGGTGGGAGGGGCTGGACTTCAGAGCTGAGGCAACGACTTCACAGTGAATCTCTGAGAGTCCACAACCAACAAGTCTGTGATTAGAGAAGAAACAAAATGTGTGAGAGTAAAATCAGACAATTTGTACTAAACACACACAACATGTCATCATGTGATCAACATGTGCTCTTCACACTCTGGTTCAGTTCATCTTCTCTCTTTGTGTTGGACATGAAACAATAATCCTCATCAGGGCTGGGCTGGAAAAACCCATTCAGATTCAGATCCACCTCCTCTTGAATCCTCCAACATCCATTCATCAAAGCCCAGATGGATGTTTAATCCAGGCTCCTGCGGCCGACACAGGTAGATGTGGTCAGGTGAGCTCAGGTGTAGAGCTGCAGGTGTCACCTGAACAACGCTCACACACACTGATTTTCTCCAAACATGAAATGAAGTCAAAGAAAATCAAGGTGAAATGTAGAAACATCTTTAGTCAGAAGATCTGACCACTAAAGTGTGTGTCCTGCACAGATCTAATCCACACTAAGGACACGCTCCAAGTTGTCATGGTGACGTTTAAGGTGGACTGATTGATTTCCATGGGTCACTGAGCAGCACACAAGAAAACATTCCACCTTAAAAGTGTGTGAGAGCTGGCGGCTGCACAGTGACTGAGATGGTTGATGAGTAAAAAGAGAGAGAAGCTGCTTTGATCGTCCTTCACTCTTCTGACAGTTTGTGTGTCTGTGCTGATGATGGACACACAAACATGACACAGTCAGTCTGTTACACTGGAGCTGCAGCTGCTTCGGCTTCACAACCAGCCACAACTGAACCAGCAGGTGAAGCACAGGTGTGTTAGCGCACACAAACACACAACACTAGCAGCACACACACAGCAGCCTCTAGACTCCAAGGTAACAAGTGTCCAGTCAGGTAGAAACTGTGTGGAGCTGAATGGAAGCAGATCTATGTGCAGGATGTGAAGAAGCAGCTGTGACTGTTTACACACAGTGGAGCTGCTGCTGCTGCTGCATCTGCTATCTGTTGCCATGACGACTCCACTGTTGCTCATGTTCAATAGAAAGTGCATTAATGGAACTGCTTTGGCTCCATTCATCATGTCAACATTCATGGTTTTAATAATGCAACAATTTACAGCATCAGTTCTCTGAGCGTCTCATTCATGTCCAAGTCAAACTGGAGTTGGGACTGAAATCTAAAACACAATCATGATGTTGAATCAGGAATCAAAGTGAATCAGAGATCAGATGGATTCAGGTGATCAGTGATCAATACCCAGCCCTAACCCTCATCACTCTGTCAGACCTGCACATTGTTCATGTCCATCTTTGTTGGACTTTAATCTTCAGCTTGAAGCTCAAACTGAAACATCTGCAAGTGTGTGTGTGTGTGTGTGTGTGAGAAACTAATTGATGGTGTTATTGATCATGTCTGGACTCACTCAGCCTTCCTGCAGTTCCTCACAGCTGGGATCAGTCTCCGTCGTCCCTCCTCTGATGTGTTGTACTTCTTCAGGTCCAACTGGTCCAGAACCTGCTCTGACATCTGCAGCATGTAGGCCAGAGCTGAACACTGGATCTCAGAGAGTTCCTTCTCTGATCTGTTCTCTGACTCCAGGAACTGCTGGATCTCCTGATGAACTGACTGGTCCTTCATCTCCGTCAGACAGTGGAAGATGTTGATGCTTCTGTCAGGAGAGATTTCATCACTGTCATCACTGTCCTCAGTCTTCATCTTCTTCAGGTTGTTGATGGTTCTCTGGATGGTTTCTGGACTGTTGTCTGTCTGACCCAGCAGACCTCCTAACAGCCTCTGGTTGGACTCCAGAGAGAGGCCATGAAGGAAGCGAACAAACAGGTCCAGGTGACCGTTTCTACTCCAGAGGGATTTCTGCATGGCTCTCTGCAGGAAGACATCCAGGGTTCCCTGCAGGAAGTTAACCAGAGTTAAATCATCATGTATCCACAGGAAGTTCTTCAGGACCTGTGTGTTGCTGTTGGTGAAACAGTGGAGCATGTAGACTGCAGCCAGAAACTCCTGAACACTCAGATGAACAAAGCAGTAGACTGTTTTCTGGAAGATCACACTCTCTCTTTTGAAGATCTCAGTACAGAGTCCTGAGTTCACCAAGGCCTCTGTGACATCCAGACCACACTGCTCCAGGTCTTCTTGGTAGAACATGATGTTTCCTTCCTCCAGCTGTTCCAACGCCAGCCTCCCCAGCTTCAGAAGAACTTCCCTGTCGGCCTCCGTCAGCTCCTGTGGACTCGTCTCATGTCCTTCACCGTACTTGTTGTTCTTCCTCTTTGTCTGGACCAGCAGGAAGTGTGAGAACAGGTCAGTCGTGGTCTTGGGCAGCTCTCCTCTCTGGTCTGTGGTCAACATGTGCTCCAGAACTGTAGCACTGATCCAGCAGAAGACTGGGACTTGACACATGATGTGGAGGGTCCTGGACGTCTTGATGTGTGAGATGATTCTTCTGGACAGATCTTCATCACTGGACCTCCTCCTGAAGTACTCCTCCTTCTGGGCGTCAGTGAAGCCTCGGACCTCTGTTACCCTGTCAACACATGTAGGAGGGATCTGATTGGCTGCTGCAGGTCTGGAGGTGATCCAGACCAGAGCCGAGGGAAGCAGATTCCCCTGGATGAGGTTTGTCAGCAGCACGTTGACTGATGACGTCTGTGTGACATCAGACACAACCTCCCTGTTGTTGAAGTTCAGTGACAGTCGGCTTTCATCCAGGCCGTCAAAGATGAAGAGAAGTTTACAGACAGCCAGCTGCTCTGCTGTGACCTTCTGTAATGTTGGATGGAAAACATGGAGCAGCCTGAGAAGACTCAACCGCTGATCTCTGATCAGGTTCAGCTCCCTGAACGAAAGCAGAACCAGCAGACTGACATCTTGGTTCTCCAAGCCCTCGGCCCAGTCCAGAGTGAACTTCTGCACCGAGAAGGTTTTTCCAACGCCAGCGACGCCGTTGGTCAGAACCACTCTGATGGGTCTCTGTTGGACATTTGAGACCGTAGAGACGTCCTCTCTCTGTTGGACAGGTGAGACCGTAGAGACGTCCTCTCTCTGTTGGACAGGTGAGACCGTAGAGACGTCCTCTCTCTGTTGGACAGGTGAGACCGTAGAGACGTCCTCTCTCTGTTGGACAGGTGAGACCGTAGAGACGTCCTCTCTCTGTTGGACAGGTGAGACCGTAGAGACGTCCTCTCTCTGTTGGACAGGTGAGACCGTAGAGACGTCCTCTCTCTGTTGGACAGGTGAGACCGTAGAGACGTCCTCTCTCTGTTGGACAGGTATGTCTTTAAAGATGTCGTTGCACTTGATTGGAGTGTCATGGAGGGTCTTCTTCTTGGACGTTGTCTCCAGCTGTCTCACCTCATGTTGGGTATTAACTTCTTCACTCTGTCCCTCTGTGATGTAGAGCTCAGTGTAGATCCTGTTGAGGAGGGTTCCACTTCCTGTTCCACTTCCTGTTCCCTCAGTTCCTTCAGTCACTCGTTCACATCTGCTCCTCAGACTGATCTTATGTTGATCCAAAACCTCCTGCAGACCACGATCTGCTGAGAGAGAAGAGACAGAGTCAGACTGAAGACAGAGAGTCTGACACTCTGATCAAATTATTTTCATCAGCTACAGAAAAACTACAGACAACAATGAGAAGGTTTGAATCATCATCTTAAAGGCAAATTCAACTCGGGGTGTATTTTCCTAACCTTTTAGGTCTCAAAGAAGGAATCTGAAGATTTTCAGTTTAATTGCTCCTGTTTTGCGGTAGTTGTGTCTGTCCCCACATCGCCACGGCAGCAATGAATGGTAGCGGATTTTTCCACAGACAGCGTCAGATGGAGACTCAAACATGCACCGAGAAGTTTATTTACTTCAACAAGCCGACATGTTTGTAAAACTAGATCTAATTCAAAGTCTCCCGGAGTCTCGCGCGAGACCCAAGTTGACGCTCGGTGTGTTCAGGTGCAGTCGGAGCTACTGTTTGTGTCATAAACACAGGAATATCAACTCTTTGGTTGTGTCGTTGTGTCGTTGTGTCGTTGTGTCGTTGTGTCGTTGTGTCGTTGTGTCGTTGTGTCGTTGTGTCGTTGTGTTGGTGTGTTGGTTGTGTTGGTGTGTTGGTTGTGTTGGTTGTGTCGTTGTGTCGTTGTGTCGGTGTGTTGGTTGTGTCGTTGTGTCGTTGTGTTGGTTGTGTCGTTGTGTCGTTGTGTCGTTGTGTCGTTGTGTCGTTGTGTCGTTGTGTCGTTGTGTCGGTGTGTTGGTTGTGTTGGTTGTGTCGTTGTGTCGTTGTGTCGTTGTGTCGTTGTGTCGGTGTGTTGGTTGTGTCGTTGTGTCGTTGTGTCGTTGTGTCGTTGTGTCGTTGTGTCGGTGTGTTGGTTGTGTCGTTGTGTCGTTGTGTTGGTTGTGTTGGTTGTGTCGTTGTGTCGTTGTGTCGGTGTGTTGGTTGTGTCGTTGTGTCGTTGTGTCGTTGTGTCGGTGTGTTGGTTGTGTCGTTGTGTCGTTGTGTCGTTGTGTCGGTGTGTTGGTTGTGTCGTTGTGTCGTTGTGTCGTTGTGTCGTTGTGTCGTTGTGTCGTTGTGTTGGTGTGTTGGTTGTGTTGGTGTGTTGGTTGTGTTGGTTGTGTCGTTGTGTCGTTGTGTCGGTGTGTTGGTTGTGTCGTTGTGTCGTTGTGTTGGTTGTGTCGTTGTGTCGTTGTGTCGTTGTGTCGTTGTGTCGTTGTGTCGTTGTGTCGTTGTGTCGGTGTGTTGGTTGTGTTGGTTGTGTCGTTGTGTCGTTGTGTCGTTGTGTCGTTGTGTCGTTGTGTCGGTGTGTTGGTTGTGTCGTTGTGTCGTTGTGTTGGTTGTGTTGGTTGTGTCGTTGTGTCGTTGTGTCGGTGTGTTGGTTGTGTCGTTGTGTCGTTGTGTCGTTGTGTCGGTGTGTTGGTTGTGTCGTTGTGTCGTTGTGTCGGTGTGTTGGTTGTGTCGTTGTGTCGTTGTGTCGGTGTGTCGGTGTGTTGGTTGTGTCGTTGTGTCGTTGTGTTGGTTGTGTCGTTGTGTCGTTGTGTCGTTGTGTCGTTGTGTCGTTGTGTCGTTGTGTCGGTGTGTTGGTTGTGTCGTTGTGTCGTTGTGTTGGTTGTGTCGTTGTGTCGTTGTGTCGTTGTGTCGTTGTGTCGTTGTGTCGGTGTGTTGGTTGTGTCGTTGTGTCGTTGTGTCGTTGTGTCGTTGTGTTGGTTGTGTCGTTGTGTCGTTGTGTCGGTGTGTTGGTTGTGTCGTTGTGTCGTTGTGTCGTTGTGTCGTTGTGTCGGTGTGTTGGTGTGTCGGTGTGTTGGTTGTGTTGGTTGTGTTGGTTGTGTCGTTGTGTCGTTGTGTCGTTGTGTTGGTGTGTTGGTTGTGTTGGTTGTGTTGGTTGTGTCGTTGTGTCGTTGTGTCGGTGTGTTGGTTGTGTCGTTGTGTCGTTGTGTCGTTGTGTCGGTGTGTTGGTTGTGTCGTTGTGTCGTTGTGTCGTTGTGTCGGTGTGTCGTTGTGTCGGTGTGTTGGTTGTGTTGCTCTGTCAGCTCGTCGTCGTGTGTCGTTGTATGTGTGTGTGTGTTACTGTGTGTGTCTGGTGTGTGTGTGTGTGTGTGTGTGTGTGTGTCTGGTGTGTGTGTGTGTGTGTGTGTGTGTGTGTTACTGTGTGTGTGTGTGTGTGTGTGTGTGTGTGTTACTGTGTGTGTGTGTGTGTTACTGTGTGTGTGTGTGTGTGTGTGTGTTACTGTGTGTGTGTGTGTGTTACTGTGTGTGTGTGTGTGTGTGTGTGTGTCTGGTGTGTGTGTGTGTGTGTGTGTGTTACTGTGTGTGTGTGTGTGTTACTGTGTGTGTGTGTGTGTGTGTGTGTCTGGTGTGTGTGTGTGTGTGTGTGTGTGTGTGTGTGTGTTACTGTGTGTGTGTGTGTGTGTGTGTGTTACTGTGTGTGTGTGTGTGTGTGTGTGTTACTGTGTTACTGTGTGTGTGTGTGTGTGTGTGTGTGTGTGTGTGTGTGTGTTACTGTGTTACTGTGTGTGTGTTACTGTGTTACTGTGTGTGTGTGTGTGTGTGTGTGTGTGTGTGTGTGTGTGTGTGTGTGTGTGTGTGTCTGGTGTGTGTGTGTGTGTGTGTGTGTGTGTTACTGTGTGTGTGTGTGTGTGTGTGTGTGTGTGTCTGGTGTGTGTGTGTGTGTGTGTGTGTGTGTGTGTGTGTGTGTGTTACTGTGTGTGTGTTACTGTGTTACTGTGTGTGTGTGTGTGTGTGTGTGTGTGTGTTACTGTGTTACTGTGTGTGTGTGTGTGTGTGTGTGTGTGTGTGTGTGTGTGTTACTGTGTGTGTGTGTGTGTGTGTGTGTGTCTGGTGTGTGTGTGTGTGTGTGTGTGTGTGTGTGTGTGTGTGTGTGTGTGTGTCTGGTGTGTGTGTGTGTGTGTGTGTGTGTGTTACTGTGTGTGTGTGTGTGTGTGTGTTACTGTGTTACTGTGTGTGTGTGTGTGTGTGTGTGTGTGTGTGTGTGTTACTGTGTGTGTGTTACTGTGTGTGTGTGTGTGTGTGTGTGTTACTGTGTTACTGTGTGTGTGTTACTGTGTTACTGTGTGTGTGTGTGTGTGTGTGTGTGTGTGTGTGTGTGTGTGTGTGTGTGTGTGTGTGTGTGTGTGTGTGTGTGTCTGGTGTGTGTGTGTGTGTGTGTGTGTGTGTTACTGTGTGTGTGTGTGTGTGTGTGTGTGTGTGTCTGGTGTGTGTGTGTGTGTGTGTGTGTGTGTTACTGTGTGTGTGTGTGTGTGTTACTGTGTGTGTGTGTGTGTGTGTGTGTTACTGTGTGTGTGTGTGTGTGTGTGTGTTACTGTGTTACTGTGTGTGTGTGTGTGTGTGTGTGTTACTGTGTTACTGTGTGTGTGTGTGTGTGTGTGTGTGTGTGTGTGTGTTACTGTGTGTGTGTTACTGTGTTACTGTGTGTGTGTGTGTGTGTGTGTTACTGTGTTACTGTGTGTGTGTGTGTGTGTGTGTGTGTGTGTGTGTGTTACTGTGTTACTGTGTGTGTGTGTGTGTGTGTGTGTGTGTGTGTGTGTGTTACTGTGTGTGTGTGTGTGTGTCTGGTGTGTGTGTGTGTGTGTGTGTGTGTGTGTGTGTGTGTGTGTTACTGTGTGTGTGTGTGTTACTGTGTGTGTGTGTGTGTGTGTGTGTGTGTGTTACTGTGTGTGTGTTACTGTGTGTGTGTTACTGTGTGTGTGTGTTACTGTGTGTGTGTGTGTGTGTGTGTGTGTGTTACTGTGTGTGTGTTACTGTGTGTGTGTTACTGTGTGTGTGTGTTACTGTGTGTGTGTGTGTGTGTGTGTGTGTGTGTGTGTGTGTGTGTGTGTGTGTGTGTGTTACTGTGTGTGTCTGGTGTGTGTGTGTGTGTGTGTGTGTGTGTGTGTGTGTGTTACTGTGTGTGTGTGTGTGTGTGTGTGTGTGTTACTGTGTGTGTGTGTGTTACTGTGTGTGTGTGTGTGTGTGTTACTGTGTGTGTGTGTGTGTGTGTTACTGTGTGTGTGTGTGTGTTACTGTGTTACTGTGTGTGTGTTACTGTGTTACTGTGTGTGTGTTACTGTGTTACTGTGTGTGTGTGTGTGTGTGTGTGTGTGTGTGTGTGTGTGTGTCTGGTGTGTGTGTGTGTGTGTGTGTGTGTTACTGTGTGTGTGTGTGTGTGTGTGTGTGTGTCTGGTGTGTGTGTGTGTGTGTGTGTGTTACTGTGTTACTGTGTGTGTGTGTGTGTGTGTGTGTGTTACTGTGTGTGTGTGTGTGTGTGTGTGTGTGTCTGGTGTGTGTGTGTGTGTGTGTGTGTGTGTGTTACTGTGTGTGTGTGTGTGTGTGTGTGTGTGTTACTGTGTGTGTGTGTGTTACTGTGTGTGTGTGTGTGTGTGTGTGTGTGTGTTACTGTGTGTGTGTGTGTGTTACTGTGTGTGTGTGTGTGTTACTGTGTGTGTGTGTGTTACTGTGTGTGTGTGTGTGTTACTGTGTGTGTGTGTGTGTTACTGTGTGTGTGTGTGTGTGTGTGTGTGTGTGTGTTACTGTGTGTGTGTGTGTGTGTGTGTTACTGTGTGTGTGTGTGTGTGTGTGTGTGTGTGTGTGTTACTGTGTGTGTGTGTGTGTTACTGTGTGTGTGTGTGTGTGTGTGTGTGTGTTACTGTGTGTGTGTGTGTGTGTGTGTGTGTGTTACTGTGTGTGTGTGTGTTACTGTGTGTGTGTGTGTGTGTGTGTGTGTGTGTGTGTGTTACTGTGTGTGTGTGTGTTACTGTGTGTGTGTGTGTGTTACTGTGTGTGTGTGTGTGTGTGTGTGTGTGTGTGTGTTACTGTGTGTGTGTGTGTGTGTGTGTGTGTGTGTTACTGTGTGTGTGTGTGTGTTACTGTGTGTGTGTGTGTGTGTGTGTGTGTGTGTGTTACTGTGTGTGTGTGTGTGTGTGTGTGTGTGTGTGTTACTGTGTGTGTGTGTGTGTGTGTGTGTGTTACTGTGTGTGTGTGTGTGTGTGTGTGTGTGTGTGTGTGTTACTGTGTGTGTGTGTGTGTGTGTTACTGTGTGTGTGTGTGTGTGTGTGTGTGTGTTACTGTGTGTGTGTGTGTGTGTGTGTGTGTGTGTGTGTGTGTGTGTGTGTGTTACTGTGTGTGTGTGTGTGTGTGTGTGTGTGTGTGTGTTACTGTGTGTGTGTGTGTGTTACTGTGTGTGTGTGTGTGTGTGTGTGTGTTACTGTGTGTGTGTGTGTGTGTGTGTGTGTGTGTGTGTTACTGTGTGTGTTACTGTGTGTGTGTGTGTGTGTGTGTGTGTGTGTGTGTGTTACTGTGTGTGTGTGTGTGTGTGTGTGTGTGTGTGTGTGTGTGTTACTGTGTGTGTGTGTGTGTTACTGTGTGTGTGTGTGTGTGTGTGTGTGTGTGTGTGTGTGTTACTGTGTGTGTGTGTGTGTGTGTGTGTTACTGTGTGTGTGTGTGTGTGTGTGTGTGTGTGTTACTGTGTGTGTGTGTGTGTGTGTTACTGTGTGTGTGTTACTGTGTGTGTGTGTGTGTGTGTGTGTGTGTGTGTGTTACTGTGTGTGTGTGTGTGTGTGTGTGTGTGTGTGTTACTGTGTGTGTGTTACTGTGTGTGTGTGTGTGTGTTACTGTGTGTGTTACTGTGTGTGTGTGTGTGTGTGTGTGTGTGTGTGTGTGTTACTGTGTGTGTGTGTGTGTGTGTGTGTGTGTGTTACTGTGTGTGTGTTACTGTGTGTGTGTGTGTGTGTGTGTGTGTGTGTGTGTGTGTGTGTGTGTGTGTGTGTGTTACTGTGTGTGTGTGTGTGTGTCTGGTGTGTGTGTGTGTGTGTGTGTGTGTGTGTGTGTGTGTGTGTTACTGTGTGTGTGTGTGTTACTGTGTGTGTGTGTGTGTGTGTGTGTGTGTGTGTGTTACTGTGTGTGTGTTACTGTGTGTGTGTTACTGTGTGTGTGTGTTACTGTGTGTGTGTGTGTGTGTGTGTGTGTGTTTCTGTGTGTGTGTTACTGTGTGTGTGTTACTGTGTGTGTGTGTTACTGTGTGTGTGTGTGTGTGTGTGTGTGTGTGTGTGTGTGTGTGTGTGTGTGTGTGTTACTGTGTGTGTGTGTTACTGTGTGTGTGTGTGTGTTACTGTGTGTGTCTGGTGTGTGTGTGTGTGTGTGTGTGTGTGTGTGTGTTACTGTGTGTGTGTGTGTGTGTGTGTGTGTGTTACTGTGTGTGTGTGTGTTACTGTGTGTGTGTGTGTGTGTGTTACTGTGTGTGTGTGTGTGTGTGTTACTGTGTGTGTGTGTGTGTTACTGTGTGTGTGTTACTGTGTTACTGTGTGTGTGTTTCTGTGTTACTGTGTGTGTGTGTGTGTGTGTGTGTGTGTGTGTGTGTGTGTGTCTGGTGTGTGTGTGTGTGTGTGTGTGTGTTACTGTGTGTGTGTGTGTGTGTGTGTGTGTGTCTGGTGTGTGTGTGTGTGTGTGTGTGTTACTGTGTTACTGTGTGTGTGTGTGTGTGTGTGTGTGTTACTGTGTGTGTGTGTGTGTGTGTGTGTGTGTCTGGTGTGTGTGTGTGTGTGTGTGTGTGTGTGTTACTGTGTGTGTGTGTGTGTGTGTGTGTGTGTTACTGTGTGTGTGTGTGTTACTGTGTGTGTGTGTGTGTGTGTGTGTGTGTGTTACTGTGTGTGTGTGTGTTACTGTGTGTGTGTGTGTGTTACTGTGTGTGTGTGTGTTACTGTGTGTGTGTGTGTGTTACTGTGTGTGTGTGTGTGTTACTGTGTGTGTGTGTGTGTGTGTGTGTGTGTGTGTTACTGTGTGTGTGTGTGTGTGTGTGTTACTGTGTGTGTGTGTGTGTGTGTGTGTGTGTGTGTGTTACTGTGTGTGTGTGTGTGTTACTGTGTGTGTGTGTGTGTGTGTGTGTGTGTGTTACTGTGTGTGTGTGTGTGTGTGTGTGTGTGTTACTGTGTGTGTGTGTGTTACTGTGTGTGTGTGTGTGTGTGTGTGTGTGTGTGTGTGTTACTGTGTGTGTGTGTGTTACTGTGTGTGTGTGTGTGTTACTGTGTGTGTGTGTGTGTGTGTGTGTGTGTGTTACTGTGTGTGTGTGTGTGTGTGTGTGTGTGTGTTACTGTGTGTGTGTGTGTGTTACTGTGTGTGTGTGTGTGTGTGTGTGTGTGTGTGTTACTGTGTGTGTGTGTGTGTGTGTGTGTGTGTGTGTGTTACTGTGTGTGTGTGTGTGTGTGTGTGTGTTACTGTGTGTGTGTGTGTGTGTGTGTGTGTGTGTGTGTGTTACTGTGTGTGTGTGTGTGTTACTGTGTGTGTGTGTGTGTGTGTGTGTGTGTTACTGTGTGTGTGTGTGTGTGTGTGTGTGTGTGTGTGTGTGTGTGTGTTACTGTGTGTGTGTGTGTGTGTGTGTGTGTGTGTGTGTGTGTTACTGTGTGTGTGTGTGTGTTACTGTGTGTGTGTGTGTGTGTGTGTGTGTTACTGTGTGTGTGTGTGTGTGTGTGTGTGTGTGTGTGTTACTGTGTGTGTTACTGTGTGTGTGTGTGTGTGTGTGTGTGTGTGTGTGTGTGTTACTGTGTGTGTGTGTGTGTGTGTGTGTGTGTGTGTGTGTGTGTTACTGTGTGTGTGTGTGTGTTACTGTGTGTGTGTGTGTGTGTGTGTGTGTGTGTGTGTGTGTGTGTGTTACTGTGTGTGTGTGTGTGTGTGTGTGTTACTGTGTGTGTGTGTGTGTGTGTGTGTGTGTGTTACTGTGTGTGTGTGTGTGTGTGTTACTGTGTGTGTGTTACTGTGTGTGTGTGTGTGTGTGTGTGTGTTACTGTGTGTGTGTGTGTGTGTGTGTGTGTGTGTGTTACTGTGTGTGTGTTACTGTGTGTGTGTGTGTGTGTTACTGTGTGTGTTACTGTGTGTGTGTGTGTGTGTGTGTGTGTGTGTGTGTGTTACTGTGTGTGTGTGTGTGTGTGTGTGTGTGTGTTACTGTGTGTGTGTTACTGTGTGTGTGTGTGTGTGTGTGTGTGTGTGTGTGTGTGTGTGTGTGTGTGTGTGTTACTGTGTGTGTGTGTGTGTGTGTGTGTGTGTGTGTGTGTGTGTGTGTGTGTGTGTGTGTGTGTGTGTGTGTGTGTGTGTGTGTGTGTGTGTGTGTGTGTGTGTGTGTAGAGGGTAAAGTGATGGTGGAGGTGAAACAGACCTCAGACCAGTGTGAACCTGAACCCTCCGGCCTCCTGCAGGTGAGACCAACCTGACTAACACATCTATCAATAATCTATCATCTTAATAATCAATGAAGAGACTTGATCCTACCAGACTAACACATCTACACATCCTGTCACAAATTTAAATGGTTTCTTGTTGGTTGACCGATGGAGTCAACTCATTCCAGTTTTCAAGCTGGTACCACCACAGCAACTTCATATAAACATGTGCCGTCAAAACGGTGCAATTTATGCAAATGTATGCAGATTTATGCAAATTTGCTCATGTTAACAAAGAATTTCAAAAAACTTGTAATACATTTTTTGTTTGTCTTAATGTAAGTAATCAACTCAGTAATTTTCATGGAGATATCTAAAGGTTAAAAATGTTACCCTATTCATGTGAAAACATTTTTTTATATGCGTATAAATGGGATATGTTTGGGTCTTTTTCTAAACTTTCCCCTAATGGGATTCTTCTGGGCTTTTTTTCCCTCACTCAGGACATGTTTTTTAGATTGATTGATTGAAATTATTTATTCAGTCGCATCACACAATAACCTTATCGACACAAAACATTATCGACAAAATAGTGACTGAAAAGGCACAGGCAGAAGCATGATGCTTATATTAATGCCTGTCCTACATACCAAATTAAGCTACCCAGCATTTTTACCATATAAAACATAAAACACAAACATAAAACAACAACTAACAAACAAACAAGCTAATGAACAAACTAAACTAAACCAGAGGAAAAAAACAAACAAACAAACAAACAAAAAAAAACGAACCAATAAGGTTACCAGTATTTAAATATATTGTAGTAGATACATTTTTAAATAGCAGAGAAAAAAAACAAAAACAAACAAAAAACAAACAAACAAAACAAAACAAAAAAATAAATAAAGCTACCCAACATTGTTACAATATGAAAAACAAACAAACAAACAAGCAAGAAAACAAACAAACATAAAAGCAAAACTAAACCAGAAAAGGTTACCAGTATTTAAATATACAGTGGTAAATCCATTTTTAAATATCAGAAAAAACAAAAACAAAACAACAAAAACAAATAAACATTAACATTTGTAGCCTTCAAAAATTGCCCTGCATACCCTTTTTTTGTAAACCAAAAATGAACTGGACATTCTTAAGTCCAGGTTAGCATCATTCCATAGTTTAACTCCCACAACAGATATACATCTCCTTTTAGTCTCTTTTCTAGCTTTTTGCACAACAAATTTACAAACATCACGCAAATTATATTTTTGCTTTTTGAGGATACAAAATCAGTTGGGTTTGCTTCTGTTGCAATTTGTTTAACGTTGACCCCTTTTTTGGCCTAAAATGACTGGACTAATAGTCCACACCAACCCGGGTGTTTTAGAAACCGTGTGTTTAATGATAAAGCTCCATCCTGTCTATCCAGTCGTGGCTCCTGAAACCAGAGGTTTTTGTAACCGAAGGTTTCAGCTTCATGTGTGGACAGGAAAACAAAGCCCCGCCCCCCCTTAGTTACTGTTGCTAGCACGTCAAGCTTCTCTACGCTGACCCATGGATCATCATGCGCTGAGTGGACTATTACTGTGAATATCAATAATCACTAAACATGTGGACACTAATACAAAACCGCGTGGTCACCATATGTGGTGACTATTCAAAAAACAAAACTTGTCACCTGATGGTGGTTTGGGATGGTTCTTAACTCGATTCCAGAGTGAATAAGTAAGTAAGTACCAATAAGTAATGGTAAAGTCATGCTTGACTATTGCCCAACAGAACAAATGGTGGCAGACATCCTGACAAAACCACCAACAAAATCTAAGTTAAAGAAGTTTATGACTTTTATGTTTGGAGAGTAATATGTTTATGTTTATGTAATGTATGCAAAGAGCAACATGAAGGAAAAAAAAATTCTGTTTAGCAGCATGAAAAGAAATGTTTATGTTTCATGAAGATCTGTAATATTGTATAGATTGTATTTCTGTTTATGTTTTGAATGTACCAACTACCAACATTTGAGAGCAAGTGGGGGTGTTGGTGTATGCTCTCTAATTGAGTAGCGCTCTTATTTTGAAGGACACTATTCACTATTGTTGTTGAAGCGGATGTATAAACCAAGGGGGCAGTTGTCGGTCTGAGAAGTGAAGCTCACTTCCGCATTCAAAAAACTGCAATCCCCTCGGCTTCCTCTGGGGGCTGGCTCCAGAAGGGAGCAACTCCAATCGAGCCCCATGTTAAAATAGCCGATTTTACAGCTTAAAAAAAACATATTTACAGCCTGGTACATTTTATTTTTTTGGTCTCAATCGATAGTTTCTCCCACCACCACTCAACTCAAACTAATCAGCTCTCCTGATCTCCAACAGCTGGGGCAGATTCTGGGGTAAAAGAAAGGAACTGAAACAATACTGCACCCTTGTGGAAAAGTAAATACCTACACAACATAAAAAATGGCTCCTACACCATATGTAAACATAATGTTGATATGGAGTAAATCTGCTTTTATCAAATAGTAAACTGCGGTCACTTCCCCACTGCTTTGCTTCCTCCCGTCCTGTAGCTACATGTGTTTTCATTGAAGCCTTTCAGAACCAATCAGTGGATCGATGGATTATCGTTACCATGTGTGTATTTGTGTATTTTCGTATCTGTCATAAACATAGATTACAGGCGGTGTGTGTTAGTGTGTTAGTAGCGTGGACTCGTCTCACGGTGCCGGTCAGTTTGAGCTGTTTGAGCCTCCACTCTCTCTGTACAAGTTACAGCTGCTCCTGTTGGAGTGATGTCGCCACCTACTGCTCTGGAATGCACATGACATTGTTTGAGACGGATTTGCGGTTGAGTTCGGTTTCAAAAATACCCGTGTTGGTGTGGACGAGGCCTTAGAGACAATATTAAACACTGACAGGAGAATGAGAAGACTGAAGAACATTTAGGGTGAATTCCAGTTCCTCTCTTTTTTAACCCTCAATCTCAACAATGCTTCCTTCCTCCCGCTGGTGCAGTTGCTCTCCCGATTCTCAGAGAAATGAAGCTGAGGGGCCAGTTTAAGGGGCTGTATCGCCCTCAATATTGAGATTTTCCGACACCACCCTTGGGAGCAAGGGCTACCCAGAATGCATTGTGTATTTTCACCAAAACCGAAAGCTGCAAAGAAAGCGAGCTACAAATTAAAGTATTTTCTTTGTTAATAATAGAGATATAAATATTACGAAAACCATTTTGCTACAGAGTGTCGGCTCGGCTCGCTCCGCCATCCTGTTTTAAATGACATTACTCCTTAAGTGGACGGGTTCACAGTGCAAATATAGAATAAAAAAATGTTTAATTTCAGGGACGACAGAGACAACGCGGGCCATGATTCAGACGTTTCTGCATTAAGGGCTGTCCCATTTCTACGTCACAGAATAGCGGCTGTCAGGCAGGTGTTTCCACGGAGCTCTGCCCCGTTTCAGAGGTGAAGGAAGCCCTGAGTGGACAGACGTCGCCTCCGCCATGTAGAATGTGTTCAATTAAAGTGAAACTAACACATGATATAGGCCTATATGTCCATTACACACTGAATGAAACATCCCATGTCTTTATTTATTCAGTTTATTTTAATAGTAATAATTATGACTAACATTCAGTGAAGACCTAAAAATCAGTATCTCCAAAATGGAAATATTTTTAAAGCATTTTTAATCTAGAAATGTTGGCCTTCTGAAAACTATGTACATCTATATGCACTCAATACTTGGTTGGGGTTGAACTACTGGAAATGGACTTTTACGTGATATTGTAATGTACTTACCCCCCCCTCCCTCGGGGAAATTCCTCTCTTTTTTGGTCCTGACCCGTTTGCATCCCTGGAATAGCCCTTAACACCTGGTTTGAGGGCTACTCAAAGTGAGAGTTGAGCTTGAGGGTTGAGACAGGAACTGGAATTGGTCCTTAGACTTAGATGTTTCTGTTCAGGAGCTTTGTAATAAAATAATTTCCATGTGGGATCAATAAAGTTATTGATTCTGATGTTGAATACAGGTTAAAGTTGACTGAGCCAACTGTTACTACGGTAACTGTTCTCACCTAGCTGTGTTGTTGTGTGTTGTTGTTGTTGTTGTGTGTTTCAGGTGAACGAGTTCTCGTGGAGCGACTTTGGTCCTGATGAAGACGAGGCTGAGGATGAAGAGTGGGACCTGACTGTGTCCTAGAGCAGCAGTGGTGCATGATGGGAGTTACCAGCCGTTCAGCTGCAGCTTCAAACTTTATGCTTAACTTATTCAATAAAGACCGTGATGATGATGATGATGATGATGATGATGATGATGATGATGATGATGATGAAGCTCTAAACGTTGTCTCTGTATGTTCCAGGGCCGTTGCTATGAATTCTTATCCCTTAAAGAATACTAAAGTGGGCCCCTTCCCCCTAACTTTTCCAGTTTTTTTTCTTAGACTACGTATGTATTATGGTTTTTTATTTATCCTTCTTTGTTTTGATGCTAATGCAGCATTACACTGCAAAAACTCAAGTATCTTAGCAAGAATATTTGTCTCATTTCTCGTCAAAACAAATCTCATTCTACTTAAAATAAGACTCATCACATTAAAAGCAGCTTGTTTTTAGACACTTTTTACTTCTTTCAAGCAGATTTTCACTTGAAATAAGTAGAAAAATCTGATAGTGGAGCAAGTTTTTCTTCCTTATTACAAGCACAAAAAACTTACTTTTACTGGCAGATTTTTCTACTTATTGTGAATTTAAGTGGAAATGATCTAAAAACAAGTTAATTTTTAGGTGATGAGTCTTATTTTAAGTGGAAAGAGATTAGTTTTGACTAGAAATGAGACATTTGGACAAGAAATAAGACAAATATTCTTGGAAAGATGTAGAGTTTTTACAGTGTACTATGAGTATTAGTCAGGGTCTTACGCAGAATAATTCAGACATACAAAGATTAGACTACTGGGGTTTTTTATGGGCCCCACTGGGCGCTGGGCCCCTAGAGTTATCATCACCTTTCTCCCCTATACAACGGCCCTGCTATGTTCTAAAGCTTCTTCTATGCCTGAATGTAAATAAATGTGAGTTAATGGCAGTGAAAGACTCGGCTGTTAAAGGTACAGTTCCATATTTAGGAATCTCCATCGCTAATAAAGCTCAGACAGACAGAAAGGACCTCTATTTTAATTTAATTTAATTTAATTCAGTTGATTTGATCGGGACAATGCAGGTTAATTAACATAGTGACACTTCCACTCGTTACAAACAAGTCGATGTGACTGATGTTCTGCAGACAGAGATTATAGCTAAAGCTAGTTTCCAACTCCCGTCCCTAGTTCGGCTTTTAGTAGAAGAAAGAAGGTAAGAAGAAAGACATCAAAGTTACACAACAACACTATAAAATGTACAATACATCTACAATCATACCAAGTCGTGACACATTACAAATGCAAACAGTTCTGATTTTGTTTCAGCCAGATTTTAACCTTTAACAATCCTAATGTCTCGGGTTAGTTTTATGTCGGTCGGTAGTGAATTCCACATCTGGGAACTCTTTATAGAGAAGGCTGATTGGCCCAAAGGAGGTCTTAGCCCCTGTTGTAGAAAAAGCCCCAAAAAGACTGAATCTTTGTCTCCTAAGAGATCAGTGATTAAGAGGTAGAGGAACATTAAGAACAAAAGCAGAAGGAATATCTAGACTTACTTATGTATAGATCAGATGTAGTTCACATTTTTATGGAAGAATAAAACACATTACATAAAACATCTGTTGTCATAAACACATACTGTATGAGAACGGGGGACAAAATGTTTTGGATTTTGATTCTTTGAACAGCACCTTTAAGATCAACTGGATTAAGCAATTCCTGAAAAAAAAACAGACTCAATATGGAATTTTATCCCGATTATGTTTTCTCTAAAATTGGTGGTTTAAAATTCCTTTTAGTGTGTAACTACGTATAACATAGAAAACATTTCTGTTCTGTTCTGTTCACCTCTCTAACTTTCACCAACAAGCAACAAGCATAACCATCAATGAATACTTCTGACAGCTGTGGTTAAGTGTCATTCGGTAAGTTATGTCACTTTTGATGCAAAGTTGACATTGTTTTAGATGTTTTTGTTATGAGAACTTGACTTAATTGTTTAAGTTTGGCCATTAGGTCTGCTATGAGTCACTTTTGTCGCCTACATCGCCCCCCTCCCACCCCTTCCCCTGCTGTTAGACCGGCCTCCCCTCCCTTCCCATGGACCAGTCTGCCACCCAGTCCTCCCATCGAGCTGACCGGCTCTCCCTGCCCCCCCCCCTCCCCTCACCAGAGACTGCCCTCATCAACTCCTGCTAACATTTCCATATTTCGCACATTCTGTGACAAACTGTAAACTGTTTTCTTGTCTGTAACAACATCTATTGCACGTCTGTCCGTCCTGGGTGAGGGATCCCTCCTCTGTTGCTCACCCTGAGGTTTCTCCTGTTTTTCCCTGTTAAAAGGGTTTCCATGGAGTTTTTCCTCAGTCAATGTGAGGGTCTAAGGACAGAGGATGTTGTTATGATGCCATGTAAAGCCCTTTGAGACAAACTGTTTGTAAAAACGGGCTATACAAATAAAATTGCCTTGCCTTGCCTTGCCTATGACAGTTTAAATTGTCTTTATGTCAAGTTGTCAGAACAAAAACATCTCCAACAATGTCAACTTTGCATCAAAAGTGACATAACTTACCGAATGACACTTAACCACAGCTGTCAGAAGTATTCATTGATGGTTATGACAGTGTTATGTCAATCTGATCAATATATGAAACCTATTACAGTAAAGTGTTACCCAACTGTTCACCACACCGTTAGTCTCTATGGAATAACAGCGATATCCTCTATAAGAACAGGTCTATATTCTTTAGGGAATAGTTCAACAATAATATTATTTGAGTTATACAACTTTTCAACAGCAGTGGTGTTTTATTTTCATATCAAGAGTTCCTATATGATACAGATTACTCCTGAACAGTAGTGAAGTATCATTTAAAATGATTCATTGTTGAACTTGTTACCCGGTGAAACCTTTCTCCCATACTGAGACTATTATACTATACTATACTTACTATTATACCCGTAAACTGTGGGTAGATATGTGCAGATTTATTTGAGATACTATCACCTGTGACTTCAGTTTCCTCTCGCAAGATGTAGCCTACTTTTTTTTTAGTTTTTCTATGAGTAACATTTCAGTTGAAAAAGAATATTATTTCATTCATCTAATTATAATCCTTGCAAAGTATTATCCTACATCCATAAATGTAAATTTAATGTAAAAAGTGAAACCTTTCTTCTGTGTTTTTATGAAAGAACTGGAGATGAAGCTACTTCAACTCAATATCTAAAAACAAGAAAGCTGTGAGATTATGCTCCACTTCACTATTCTGGATTCAATCTAATTTGTCTTTGCTTATAACCCCTGGAAATTTATATACTTTATATTTATTTGTAATTATTATTTACTACTATGGTTATTATTTTCATTTTCTATTTATGTATTTATTTTTGTATTATTTATGAATGAATGAATGTAGCTATTTTTATTTTCGAACATGTATAAAAATATATATGTAACTATTTGTACATACAAAAATAATAATGATAAAAGATAAAAATAGAGCCAAGACATAACACAACACAGCATATTGTTGGATGTTTTTCACATATTGTTTTACATCTCCATGTATCTCTGAGTGACCAGTCTGCTGTTCTCTGTGCATCCACATGTTGAAATCCTTTTCAATAAAGCTTCTTTAAAAAAAAAAAATAAAAATAAAAAAAAAGTTTTCTGTGGGCGTGGTGTTTAGCAGCGGCGCCTGGCTGCAGCCAGACCATAATACATCCATGAGCCAGACGGTGCAGCAGCGGTAGGTGAGTGTTAAAGTGTTAAACAACTTTATTATTATCATTAATCACCGTTAAAGTCTGTGACGTGGAGGGAAGAAGAGAGGGAACTCTGTCCACACTGAGAGGAGGACAGAGCTACTTCCTGTTGTCTCAGTCTGAACCTCTGAACTACAACTAGAGCTGTAACAGAGTAACAACAGCATCGGTCCAATGGCAGCGCCTCCTGCTGGAGGAAGAGGTTTATTAGAACTGACATCTCTGCATTGTTGCTGAATGAGCAGTGTGGTGTTTTCAATAATTTTTATTTATTTAAAGGTTTAAGGATCAGGGACATTGCACATTAATAAAAACATTTAAACAAATGTAAACATGCCAGAATTAGCCAAAGGCTATTTTGCATCTGTTGTCCCAACTTGTCCCAATTTAATCAACCAATCAATCAATCAATCAATCAATCAATCAATCAGACTTTATTTGTAGAGCACTTCTAATACAACAGACATGTAGCACAAAGTGCTTTACACCATAAAAGCAGAACAAAACAAAGCAAAAATAAAACCCAAAGTAACGCAGATACACTCGTGCGCGCGCGCACACACACACACACACACACACACACACACACACACACACACACACACACACACACACACACACACACACACACACACACACACACACACACACACACAAGCTTAACTTAACTTTGCTCTTAAAAATGTCCACATTGGCAGCTGACAGAAGGACTAAGACCATTAAGGACATTTCTAGATCAGCCACGTTAACAGCATCATTGATCCTTTACAGATAAACATTAACACATAGAAGAGTTAGTTACTTACTTGATGAAAACGACCGTGTTTTTGTTTTTAGGTGTCTTGGTCATATCAGATTATACTTAGAATTTGTTTATTACAAATTGTAGATTGAAACATTCATGTAGACAACTATTTTTTTTTTTTTTTTTTTTACTACTTACTTTTTAAAAAAAATCTCCAACATTGGTTAAAAACAACTCAGACATGTACTCATGTAGCTTAAATAGTGTTTAATGTGATGTCTGTTCCCGGGGCAGATGGGATATTGTTCTTTAACTGTGGGTTAAAGTTGTCTGTTCTTATTCTGTTTGTCTGCGTCTGTTCTGCCTTGATATTGTCTGTCTGTGTTCTGTCTTGTAAAACTTGTCATCACAAGGTTTTAAAGTCTTCTGTCTGTGTTTATGTCTTTTAGAAACCTGCCTTGGGACTGCAGCTGCTAAGTCCGGGTCATTTGTACTGATGCTTAATGCGTCAGTGTTTCATTTCATTTATTTAGATCTCCATTAGCTTTGGCAAAGGCCATCGCTATTCTTCCTGGAGTCTACTTTCACAGATGAACTGTCCATTGCAGTCGATAAATACAAAAACACATCACACCATAAACACAATAACAACATCCATAACCATTACAACTCACCACGATCTACAAGACAAAACAAGACAAAACAAGACAAAACATAAACAATACAAACAACATATACATATTACTGGACCTTATTCATTTCCACAGTGTAGCTAGCTATTAACCATAGTTGTGAAATAATCAGATGTTTAAAGACATTCGTTCCTCATAAGTGTTGATGAATGTGCACTTAGGGCTGCACAATTCATCGAATTTTAATCACAATCACGATTTTGGCTGCCACGATTAAATTAAGATGATCGTCACGATATGAACATATTAAAAAACGGGCTGTGCTGCATCAAATCAAGCGCCTGTAGAGCCTGTACTTTCTTACTTTTATTTGAGTAAAGGAGTTGAATCAGCAGCTACTTCTACCACATTTATTTTTTATTTTTTTGTTTTTTACACAAGTATCTGTGGGCTACTGTACAGAATGACACCTCTGCACTCTGCAATGGCATTTATTTTTCGCTAGCCCTTTGTCTTTGGTACATTTTATTTTATTATTTATTTTTATTTTACGTTTTATTTTGAACTAAATAAAATAAAAACTTACTCAGTAGAAATGTTGTAAAGCTTACATAGATTATGTTTTAACAGCTTTTTTATTTTCACAATCACAAAGGGAGGAGATAGGCTATAGCCTATTGTTATGCAGACAGTTCCAGAACATTTAGGTTTGTGTATGTAAAACTTAGATAAAATAATTAACACATTTTTTTAAAATCATATTCAGTGTAACCAAACAAAATATTTTCCCAGCATAAATTAAATTAAACTGGGGGTAAACATGAACACTGACAGTGAATACAAGTCACCTCAATGTCCTTCTTAAAGGGATAGTTCACCCAAAATTGAAATTTCGGTTGACGGTTGAGAACGGAGCTCACTTTTCTTCGTCCAAAAAGACACACCAAAAAACATCCAAATACCTCCATGCTGCTCGTATGTAATGTCCCTCTGGTATTGAAGCCCCAACATGAGAAATTGTTCCGAAAAGAATTAAATAAGTCTATATTTCAAGCTTGTTTGTAGCAGAAGCTCCTCTTCCTGGTCCGTCCAAATCTCGCGTGATTTGCACTGACGCCCAGTTCACGGCTCCGCAAATTGCGCGAGATTCCGGCAGAGCAACACTGGGAGCTTCTGCCACAAACAAGCTAAAGGGATTAGAGAAATAAACAGAGGATTCAGAGCTCAGCTGTTGAATTTAATTTCCCCTTAACTTTCCCCTTAGCTGCTGAATCTGAAGCTAAGGTCAGTGTTGTTCAGTGTTTGTGGTTTCCCTCTCAGACTGACTGAAGTCCTGAAGATGAGTGTTAATGTGGAGGAAGAGGAGGACGGACCAGAGTCTCCAGGACCCATCTGTCCCTCTCTGAAGAGTGACCGGTCCAAAGGAAATCCTCCAGACTTCAGTCCTGGACCTTCAGACTCACGGTAAGAGACTCCAGCCTCTTCACCGGTGTTGAGTGTGTTGAGGTTCTGCAGCTCAGCAGCGTTTCCACTGCAGCGGTTCCTGGTAAAAGGAGGGCAAGGCAGGGCAGTTTTATTTGTATAGCCCGTTGTTACCACCAGTCTGTCTCAAAGGGCTTTACATCCCATCATAACAACATCCTCTGTCCTTAGACCCTCACATCCACTGAGGAAAAACTCCATAGAAAACCCTTTAACAGGGAAAACCAGGAGAAAGCTCAGTGTCAGAGCTATTTGTTACTTTTTGTATTATTTAATCACTTATTATTTAGTTATTTTTTGTGGTTTAGTTTTGGGGAATGCACCTTTAGTTTGTTTATTATATTTAGTATTGATTAAGTTTATTTTGGTACTTAACCATGCTTTTATTTTGAAGGTACTGGGTAGCTGGAGCGCACCGGGTGAGTTTACATATATGGGTAGGCAGACACAGGTGAAATGAGAGAGAGTGAGAAATATCGCTTTTATTTTGCGAAAATCAGTGATGGAAACGCAGCTTGAGAAGGTTGAAGCCTGAGTCAGAGAGAAACCAGGAACCAGGTCAGAGATGTGGAGCTGAGACTGTGACGTGTTGTTGATCCAGAAATGTCTTGACAGGAGGAAGAGGAGTGGTGACTCTGACGTCCTGAAGGATCATGGACAAAGACCCAGCACCAGAGGTGAGCTGCAGACAGCCAATCAGAGCAGCTGTGGACAAAGTGAGACTGAACATCTGTCTGCTGATGTGGTCATTAGTGAAACCAGGACCTGTTGTTTTCTCCAGAGTCATTGTTCCATCACACAGCACTGACATTTAAAGGACAATCTGGGCTGTATGTTCCTAACATTTTAGGTCTAAAAGAAGTGTTTTTAGACCTAAAATGTTTTGCGGTAGTTGTGTCTGTCCCCGCGTCGCCACGGCAACGATGAATGGGAGCGGATTGAAGTTCTGCTGTTTAGGCTGTTTCCATCCCTCAAAGCCACAGACAGCGTCAGATGGAGACTCAAACATGCAGCCAGAAGTTTATTTACTTCAACAAGCCGACATGTTTGTAAAACTAGATCTAATTCAAAGTCTGGCGGAGTCGAGACCCAAGTTGACGCTCGGTGTGTTCAGGTGCAGTGGGAAGCTCCCGTTTGTGTCATAAACACAGGAATATCAACTCTGGACTTGCTTGAAGTAAAAAAGACTTCTCTGCGCATGTTTGAGTAGCCACCTGACGCTGTCTGTGGAAAGAAATGTACACTTGAAGCAAGTCCAGAGTTGATATTCCTGTGTTTATGACACAAACGGGAGCTTCCCACTGCACCTGAACACACCAAGCATCAAATTGGGTCTCTACTCCGCCAGACTTTGAATTAGATCTAGTTTTACAAACATGTCGGCTTGTTGAAGTAAATAAACTTCTGGGTGCATGTTTGAGTCTCCATCTGACGCTGTCTGTGGCTTTGAGGGATGGAAACAGCCTAAGCAGCAGAACTTCAATCCGCTCCCATTCATCGCTGCCGTGGCGACGCGGGGACAGACCATAACTACCGCAAAACAGGAGCAATTAAACTGAAAACCTTCAGATTCCTTCTGTTAGACCTAAAATGTTAGGAACATACAGCCTGAGTTGAATTTGCCTGGAATTGTCCTTTAAGATGATGATTCAAACTTTCTCTTTGTTGTCTGTAGTTTTTCTGTAGCTGATGAAAATAATTTGATCAGATTGTCAGACTCTCTGTCTTCAGTCTGACTCTGTCTCTTGTCTCTCAGCAGATGGTGGTCTGCAGGAGGTTTTAGATCAACATAAGATCAGTCTGAGGAGCAGATGTGAACGAGTGACTGAAGGAACTGAGGGAACAGGAAGTGGAACAGGAAGTGGAACCCTCCTCAACAGGATCTACACTGAGCTCTACATCACAGAGGGACAGAGTGAAGAGGTTAATACGCAACATGAGGTGAGACAGCTGGAGACAACGTCCAAGAAGAAGACCCTCCATGACACTCCAATCAAGTGCAACGACATCTTTAAAGACTTACCTGTCCAACAGAGAGAGGTCGTCTCTACGGTCTCACCTGTCCAACGGAGAGAGGACGTCTCTACGGTCTCACCTGTCCAACAGAGAGAGGACGTCTCTACGGTCTCACCTGTCCAACGGAGAGAGGACGTCTCTACGGTCTCACCTGTCCAACAGAGAGAGGACGTCTCTACGGTCTCACCTGTCCAACGGAGAGAGGACGTCTCTACGGTCTCACCTGTCCAACAGAGAGAGAACGTCTCTACGGTCTCACCTGTCCAACAGAGAGAGGACGTCTCTACGGTCTCACCTGTCCAACAGAGAGAGAACGTCTCTACGGTCTCACCTGTCCAACAGAGAGAGGACGTCTCTACGGTCTCACCTGTCCAACAGAGAGAGGACGTCTCTACGGTCTCACCTGTCCAACAGAGAGAGGACGTCTCTACGGTCTCACCTGTCCAACAGAGAGAGGACGTCTCTACGGTCTCACCTGTCCAACAGAGAGAGGACGTCTCTACGGTCTCACCCGTCCAACAGAGAGAGGACGTCTCTACGGTCTCACCCGTCCAACAGAGAGAGGACGTCTCTACGGTCTCACCCGTCCAACGGAGAGAGGACGTCTCTACGGTCTCACCTGTCCAACAGAGAGAGGACGTCTCTACGGTCTCACCTGTCCAACAGAGAGAGGACGTCTCTACGGTCTCACCTGTCCAACAGAGAGAGGACGTCTCTACGGTCTCACCTGTCCAACGGAGAGAGGACGTCTCTACGGTCTCACCTGTCCAACAGAGAGAGGACGTCTCTACGGTCTCACCTGTCCAACAGAGAGAGGACGTCTCTACGGTCTCACCTGTCCAACAGAGAGAGGACGTCTCTACGGTCTCACCCGTCCAACAGAGAGAGGACGTCTCTACGGTCTCACCCGTCCAACAGAGAGAGGACGTCTCTACGGTCTCACCCGTCCAACGGAGAGAGGACGTCTCTACGGTCTCACCTGTCCAACAGAGAGAGGACGTCTCTACGGTCTCACCTGTCCAACAGAGAGAGGACGTCTCTATGGTCTCACCTGTCCAACAGAGAGACAAAGTCTCTACGGTCTCTGTCCAACAGAGAGAGGACGTCTCTACGGTCTCTGTCCAACAGAGAGAGGACATCTCTACGGTCTCACCTGTCCAACAGAGAGAGGACGTCTCTACGGTCTCTGTCCAACAGAGAGAGGACATCTCTACGGTCTCACCTGTCCAACAGAGAGAGGACGTCTCTACGGTCTCACCTGTCCAACAGAGAGAGGACGTCTCTATGGTCTCACCTGTCCAACAGAGAGAGGACGTCTCTACGGTCTCACCTGTCCAACAGAGAGAGGACGTCTCTACGGTCTCACCTGTCCAACAGAGAGAGGACGTCTCTACGGTCTCACCTGTCCAACAGAGAGAGGACGTCTCTACGGTCTCACCTGTCCAACAGAAACCCATCAGAGTGGTTCTGACCAACGGCGTCGCTGGCGCTGGAAAAACCTTCTCGGTGCAGAAGTTCACTCTGGACTGGGCCGAGGGCTTGGAGAACCAAGATGTCAGTCTGCTGGTTCTGCTTTCGTTCAGGGAGCTGAACCTGATCAGAGATCAGCGGTTGAGTCTTCTCAGGCTGCTCCATGTTTTCCATCCAACATTACAGAAGGTCACAGCAGAGCAGCTGGCTGTCTGTAAACTTCTCTTCATCTTTGACGGCCTGGATGAAAGCCGACTGTCACTGGACTTCAACAACAGGGAGGTTGTGTCTGATGTCACACAGACGTCATCAGTCAACGTGCTGCTGACAAACCTCATCCGGGGGAATCTGCTTCCCTCGGCTCTGGTCTGGATCACCTCCAGACCTGCAGCAGCCAATCAGATCCCTCCTACATGTGTCGACAGGGTAACAGAGGTCCGAGGCTTCACTGACGCCCAGATGGAGGAGTACTTCAGGAGGAGGTCCAGTGATGAAGATCTGTCCAGAAGAATCATCTCACACATCAAGACGTCCAGGACCCTCCACATCATGTGTCAAGTCCCAGTCTTCTGCTGGATCAGTGCTACAGTTCTGGAGCACATGTTGACCACAGACCAGAGAGGAGAGCTGCCCAAGACCACGACGGACCTGTTCTCACACTTCCTGCTGGTCCAGACAAAGAGGAAGAAGAACAAGTACGGTGAAGGACATGAGACGAGTCCACAGGAGCTGACGGAGGCCGACAGGGAAGTTCTTCTGAAGCTGGGGAGGCTGGCGTTTGAACAGCTGCAGGAAGGAAACATCATGTTCTACCAAGAAGACCTGGAGCAGTGTGGTCTGGATGTCACAGAGGCCTCGGTGAACTCAGGACTCTGTACTGAGATCTTCAAAAGAGAGAGTGTGATCTTCCAGAAAACAGTCTACTGCTTTGTTCATCTGAGTGTTCAGGAGTTTCTGGCTGCAGTCTACATGTTCCACTGTTTCACCAACAGGAACACACAGGTCCTCGAGAACTTCCTGAGAGATAAAAACAAAGAGACAGAGACGAAACCAAAACAGAAGTCTTTGTCTGAGAAGATTCAGAATTTTTTTGGACTTAATGCAAGACCCCTGGTTAACTTCCTGCAGAGAGCCATGCAGAAATCCCTCAGCAGTAGAAATGGTCACCTGGACCTGTTTGTTCGCTTCCTTCATGGCCTCTCTCTGGAGTCCAACCAGAGGCTGTTAGGAGGTCTGCTGGGTCAGACAGACAACAGTCCAGAAACCATCCAGAGAACCATCAACAACCTGAAGGAGATGAACTGTGATGACATCTCTCCTGACAGAAGCATCAACATCTTCCACTGTCTGACGGAGATGAAGGACCAGTCAGTTCATCAGGAGATCCAACAGTTCCTGGAGTCAGAGAACAGATCAAAGAAGGAACTCTCTGAGATCCAGTGTTCAGCTCTGGCCTACATGCTGCAGATGTCAGAGCAGGTTCTGGACGAGTTGGACCTGAGGGAGTACAAGACATCAGATCAGGGACGACTGAGACTGATCCCAGCTGTGAGGAACTGCAGGAAGGCTGGGTGAGTCCAGACATGATCAATAACACACACACACACACACACACAGCTGAAGGAGGAAACTTCTGGTAGGCAAAGGAGGAAGGGAGAGCAGACCAGCTTAATGGGAGGACTGGATGGCAGACTGGTTCATGGGAAGAGAGGGCAGACCAGCTTAATGGGAGGACTGGATGGCAGACTGGTTCATAGGAAGAGAGGGCAGACCAGCTTAATGGGAGGACTGGATGGCAGACTGGTTCATAGGAAGAGAGGGCAGACCAGCTTAATGGGAGGACTGGATGGCAGACTGGTTCATGGGAAGAGAGGGCAGACCAGCTTAATGGGAGGACTGGATGGCAGACTGGTTCATAGGAAGAGAGGGCAGACCAGCTTAATGGGAGGACTGGATGGTAGACTGGTTCATAGGAAGAGAGGGCAGACCAGCTTAATGGGAGGACTGGATGGCAGACTGGTTCATGGGAAGAGAGGGCAGACCAGCTTAATGGGAGGACTGGATGGCAGACTGGTTCATAGGAAGAGAGGGCAGACCAGCTTAATGGGAGGACTGGATGGCAGACTGGTTCATGGGAAGAGAGAGCAGACCAGCTTAATGGGAGGACTGGGTGGCAGACTGGTTCATAGGAAGAGAGAGCAGACCAGCTTAATGGGAGGACTGGGTGGCAGACTGGTTCATAGGAAGGGAGGGCAGACGGCGGCTGGTGCAGAGAGATGGAGCTGGAAACACAGAGAGAGTGCGAGACACCAAGGCCAAACTACAAAGTAGAACATAGGACCTTTTTTCAGAAAAAGGTCCTATGCTCTCCGCTGTTGCTGGTCGATGGACTCTCTCTACTTATCTGGACTCTCTCTATCTGGCCTGTCTAGCCTCTACCTGGTCTTTTTACTAAACTTAACCAACTCCTTTGTTCATTGACTAAACCTAACCAATGGGACAATTACACTTCTCACTCAAAGTCACAACTCCACTTCCAGGTATGGGTACAAAAATTGCATGTTTCCCGGGTCCTTTTGGGGAAAAGCGGGGAACATAAAATAAAAAAAACACATAAAAAAGGGTCCTATGTTCCCCGGTCACATAGTGGGGAACATAGGACCCGGGGAATATAGGGATGACCCCGTACAAATTATCTGATTTTACTCTCACACATTTTGTTTCTTCTCTAATCACAGACTTGTTAAGTATGGACTCTCAGAGAGTCACTATGAAGTCATTGCCTCAGCTCTGAAGTCCAGCCCCTCCCACCTGAGACTCCTGAACCTGAGTCACAACGAACTGGATGATTCATCAGTGAAGCTTCTGTCTTCTGGACTGGAGAGTCCAAACTGTAGACTGGAGACTCTGGGGTGAGTTCACTGACTGGACCTGTTGTAGTTGTTTGAAGCTTCAGCTTCTCATTGGTTGAATAGTAATTGCTTCTAGCATTACAGAGTTCTTTTTTATATATTAATAAACTATCCTTCCAGGCTTGACGGTCTTCCTCGTGTTGGCTGGAATGTGTTTTCCTTTCCAGCTGTCTGGTCTTCTGTTTCAAAGAAGACCAGGTGAAGATGATGAGACACTGAACGCTGTCAACAAGGAACTTTGTCCTCAACTCACTGCTTTTATTCTTTATTCAGATTGGAGTACTGCAGTTTGTCAGAGATCAGCTGTTCTTCTCTGGTCTCAGCTCTGAAGTCCAACCCCTCCCACCTGAGATACCTGGACCTGAGCTACAACAAGCTGCAGGATTCAGGAGTGAAGATTCTGGGTGGTTTTCTGGAGAGTCCAGACTGTAAACTGGAGACTCTGATGTGAGTTCACTGACTGTTGTATCTGATCCACCTACACTGGATTAAAGTGAACTTGTAAAAATATACTTTCTTCTGAAAACATTAAATAGAAATAGATTTTTTTCTGTGTTTCTATATTTAGATCTTAATGCATCTTGAGCAGGACATGTCCTCAAAACAAAAAACTCTTCTTCTAAATAATCTGTCCCTCTATTGATTATTGATCAGGACTCATTCGATCAGTTATCTATGAATTTATCTTATTCTTTTATTCTTTATTCAGATTGGAGGGCTGCAGGTTGTCGGAGATCAGCTGTTCTTCTCTGGTCTCAGCTCTGAAGTCCGACCCCTCCCACCTGAGACACCTGGACCTGAGCTGGAACCAGAATCTGCAGGATTCAGACCTAAAGGATCTGAGTGGTTTTCTGGAGAGTCCAGACTGTAGACTCCAGATTCTGAGGTCAGTTCACTGACTGTTACTGTTGTAGATCTTAGATCTTTGATCCACAACTGAACCTGATTGATCTTCACTCAGAACTTGAATCATTGACTTTGATTGAATTGATTAATGACATTTGAAATAGTGGTTGTTGAATATTTGCAGTTGTTGTTGTTGTGTGAGAATGATTCTTCAGTTTCAGCTCATTTCACTCAGTGGTCATGAATAATGTCTGTTCACTTCAGTTCAACCTTCACACACACTCGTATTTCTCTCAGTCAGATGACTCATGTTTTCTAGAAACTATGTTTGGACAAAGACACTGAAATTCACCTGCTGAAGAAAAAACTCTTCTTTCTGATCATCAATGAATTAATCTTCTTCTTTTATTCTTTATTCAGATTGAAGCACTGCAGTTTGTCAAAGATCAGCTGTTCTTCTCTGGGATCAGCTCTGAAGTCCAACCCCTCCCACCTGAGACACCTGGACCTGGGCTGGAACAACCTTCAGGATTCAGGAGTGAAGGATCTGAGTGGTTTTCTGGAGAGTCCAGACTGTAGACTGGAGACTCTGAGGTCAGTTCACTGACTGTTGTATCTGATCCACCTATAGTGGATTAAAGTGAACTTATAGAGGGTTAGATAGAGAGGGGTAGAAAACAAGAAAGGAAGAAAGGGGGATCAATAGAAAGAGATAGAGATAGAAAGAGAGGGGTAGAAAGAAAGAATGAGAAAAGTAAAAAGACAGAGATAATGGGTAGAAAGAAAGAAAGAAAGAAAGAAAGAAAGAAAGAAAGAAAGAAAGAAAGAAAGAAAGAAAGAAAGAAAGAAAGAGTGGGATGGATAGATAGAAAGAGGTACATAAATAGCGATAGAGAGGGGAAGAAAAAAGAAAGCAAGAAGTAAAAAGGAGCAGAGAGGGTAGAAGGAAAGAAATAAAGAGAAAGAAAGAAAGAAAGAAAGAAAGAAAGAAAGAAAGAAAGAAAGAAAGAAAGAAAGAAAGAAAAAAGAGGGATAGATAGATAGATAGATAGATAGATAGATAGATAGATAGATAGATAGATAGATAGATAGATAGATAGATAGATAGATTTTGGCTCTCTCCCACTCTAACGATGATGTCACCACTCTAAGCTCTGCTCGTTAGACGCAATACACACCCATTATAAAGCTGGATTTTGTCAAAATTTTTTAATGATTTTAAAACTGCCAAAAATCTGAAACTGTTGAAGATATCAAAAAGCTGAGTAATATGTCAATAATGTAAAAGTTTGTCTACTGTTTAAAAGTCAAATGAAGTCTGTGGGACAAAGTATGCTGAAGTTTTAGAGGTTCAAAGAAGTAAGAAGATTTGAAGAGTTTGAAGACGTTTTCAATGCGTTTCAATGGGACAAAAAAAGAAGAAAAAGTTCAATATTTAAAAAAAAATGTAATAAAAAGTGAAAACTGAAAAGTACTAGCACCCATGTCCAGAAAAAGTTGCACGTCTTGATGTATTAATTGTTGAAATAGCACAAAGTATGAAGGACTAGTTAAACGCAGAAAAAGAGCGGAAGATTCAGAATAAGTATAAAGAAAATGGCCGACACGAATAACAATTCACACTAATAACAGAGAAGAATAAAAATACAAAGTTAGTGACATGAAATGGTACAAATATAAAGTTGTTGATCAGGACACATCTGATTATTGATCAGTTATCAATGAATTTATCTTCTTCTTTTATTCTTTATTCAGATTGAAGCGCTGCAGGTTGTCAGAGATCAGCTGTTCTTCTCTGGTCTCAGCTCTGAAGTCCAACCCCTCCCACCTGAGACAACTGGACCTGGGTCAGAACTACCTGAAGTCTTCAGACGTGAAGGATCTGGAGGATCTTGTGGAGAGTCCAGACTGTAGACTGGAGGATGTGAGGTCAGTAGGGGGGCGGAGTCAGTCTGTGCTGCTTTCACCACTATTGGACTAAAGTCAGTGTGAGACAATAGCTGTGTTGTAAATCTCCTCCTATCACAGATGTAGTTCACTAACTATATAGTGTGTTCAACATTTTGTATTGTTGTTCGAATTCTCCGCGACTAATTTCATCCATGTGTAGTGGACGACAAAACACCCACAATGCACCGCAAAATTGAGTCAACAAGCGATGTACACTACTTTCTACTCCCGTATGTATCCCACAATGCAATGCGGTCGTGTTTTGCCAGAGAAGACTAGCAGCGAGCTAGTTAGCATGTTAGCTAGGATTTCTTTAGGTTATTTAGCAGTAAACTCTTGGCTCCGTTTGCCTGAGCAGCAGGAGTTGGGCAGCAGCATCCCATAATAACAGGCAGCATTAAATCAATCTGATAAAGAAACTAGAGTAGAATATGGAGGAAATACCAGCTAACCAGCTAAGCTAATAGCCACAGCTAACCAGCTAAGCTAATAGCCACAGCTAACGAGCTAAGCTAATAGCTACAGCTCACGGTCGGGACACACAACAGTAGTCGACCAAACCAAACTTCCGATATTTCAACAGTTTATTGTCAGAGAAACACAACCACACAGAATCACATCCTCTAATGTTCCCACTAGTGCCGGTTTTTCTTATTTTATTTTTATGTGTCCGGTTTGTTTACATGATTCTCGGCGCGTCTGCTTCCGTCACAACAGTAGGCTAACACGCTAACACGCTAACAGCTGGAGCATCAGCTGACTCAACCACGTCCAGAACATTACCGTGTAGCGTCTGAATCCTCCTCCCATCGTCTACATGGTGTAGGGGAGAGGGACGGAGGGGATGAGTGGAGGATTTACAACACAGCTAATAACAGAGACAACAGTCAGCCAATCAGAGCAGAGAGAGACAACAGTCAGCCAATCAGAGCAGAGAGAGACAACAGTCAGCCAATCAGAGCAGAGAGACGACCACTGATCCATCTCCCCTGTCCTCTGCTTCTCTTCTCAGGTGGGAAACCTCCTGAACTGATCTGAGAGCAGCAGAGTCCATCCGGCCCTACGAGCCTGACTGAGTTCTACTAGTTCACATATGACTGTAGTTCTCGGTCTCTGTGCGCCTGTGAGTCAATGCGCTGGGACAGGGAAACACATGCAGAGCGTTAGCGTGTGCCTGTGAGGCGCTGCACTGGGACGCAGACGAACCCAAACCAAAGTCTGGGGAGCGGGCTGGACTGCATCATGCATGGGGCATGATGCAACGCGGTTGTTTTGTTTTTCCGTGCAGGTCGTCCGCGGTGCACAGCTGCACGGAGCTGCTCCCCTCCGGTTCCATCGGCCTGTGTCTCTCCAGATGGACAGAGTACTCCATCCCAGTACTGGAGTAAGAGTACAAATACTACTGGTCAACATTTACTCCGTTACAAGTAAAAGTAGCTCAGTCCACATGTTACTACAGTAAGAGTAAAGAAGTACTTGCTTCCTACTTAAAGGGACAACCAGGAGTTTAGTAAAAGCGAAGTGTTTTCTCACTACATTTATGAGCCTCCGCACCGTGAAATTCTTTGACCGGTGCAAGACAGACTCATGTTTTCATTCATCAAGAATTAAAGTCAGAGGTTGGAAGACGATCACATACCGTCGTAGTTCCCACCATAAACGGAGATTCATACGGCGGCGTTATTCTCATGACTCGCCACGAAACCGAAAGTAAAGAAACGCTGGTCGGCTCGCCCAGCATTTCCACCACCACTAATAATAACAAAATAACCATAGAGACAAAACCATAGATTTATCTAAAATGGACCATTAACAAGTGGTAACGGAGATTCATCCACATTAATATCAGACTTTTTTATAACCAGATAGAAACTCCTCGTTGTCCCTTTAAGTATCCAAAAGTGTATGCTTTTAAATTTACTTTAAGTAAAAGTAAAAGTAAGAGTACATTTCTTATTTTTCACATCAATGAATTACTATAATTTTTTCTAAATGAATACAGGGGGTCTCGGCGTAGCAGTGCATGTCCATATGACGGTTGAGAACGGAGCTCACTTTTCTTCGTCCAAAAAGACACACCTTCTTCCTCCTCCTCCTGTTTCCTTCTTCATCCATTCTGATCAATCAGCTCCATCTTGTGGTGTGGTGAAGAACTGCAGCTCATTTCCATTTCCACATTATTCAGTGTTTCTCAACATGATGGAGGTTCAGATCAGGTTGCTATGACAACAGTTAGTTAACACACTAATGTAAGCACCATGTTGGTAAACAATGTTTATTTTGTATAATGATCAATGATGTATATTATTTAATATGTAGTTTTTTCTGGCTCTAATGTGACTCTGGCCTCTCAGGGAGCAGAGGAGAGAGAGGTGACAACAGCAAGATTTGTGTTTAATTTGTGTATGTTGTTATTTATTTGAGTCTGATGTAAAGGATTTATATCCTGTACCAGATGTTTTTTCATTAAATTCATTAAATTAGATTAATTAAATTCGAGAGCAAAACCCTGTTTACTCAACATGAAGCAACAAAAACACATTCATCTAAACAAAGCAACCAAGAGATTTGTCATTGGTTTTCAAGTCATCTACATTTTGCTTTCGAGACGACAGTTTTTTGCTTCAGTGAGTTTTTTTCTCTCTTAAATAAAGTTTTATTCTTTCTCAAGCTCTTGTTTCTGTTTGACGTTGAAGAGGTTTTGTTTGGACTGATTTGATACAAAAGTAATCCCATAGTTTTACAGCTGGAATTTACAAACCAGTTCAATCTGTGGTGATGGATCAATGAACCATGGATCAATGGATAATCACAATGACCACGTGTCTTGATATTTACATTATTCCTCAGCTACAAAGAAAAGACGATTTGGCAAAATAAAATAAACGACACGTTGACGTTTAATGACGGAGCAGAAAAACACCTGAAGTCCCTGAACGCATCACGACGGTAAAACACAGTGAAACACTTTAACATCATCCACATACATGAAAAACACACTAATAAACACGTCACCACGGCGATTACAAACCACACACACACACACACACAGTCCAGAGTAGACAATAGGGCTTTTCTATACAACCTGGCGTTGCCTTCAGGTGCCGTCAGAAAAGACACAATCACGTAAAAGCCAACAGAAAAATACAAACACGACATCACATCGTTAGGCCGAGAGCCAATCAGCTGTTTACACTTTGTAAAGTGAAATAAAAGATCTGACTGACAATATAATAAATATGTTAGAATATGTTTCTGGAGAGATTTTTAACTCCGGAGAACTGAAATGTAAAACTGAGCCGATGATGTCATCAGGCTTTATTTATACAACACATTTCATACCAAGAGGAAACTCAATGTGCTTTACATAAAAACAACATTTAACAGTAAGAATTGGACACACACAAAAAATACACATAGAATATTAAAAAATATAATTTTTAAAAGTAAAAATTCTGAAACATTAAACAATTGAAAGGAATAAAAGAGAGAGAAATATAAATATATGTAAAAACTGGACTAAAACGGAGCGTAGCTGTGAAACTTGATTGACAGCTGGAATCTGACGAGGCTCAGTGAGTGGGCGGGGCTTCAGCGCATCACAGACACGCCCCCCCCCAGCCAGAGAGCTGACGATGTTAAAGGTCCAGTCCGTAAAAACTGTCGAGGTTTATAGTTTTAATCTGAATCTACTCCCCATGGTGAATATAAACTCTGTTTGGTTTCCGTAGCTTTATAATTATTGTTTTATATCTACATAGAACCAGGGTCTTTAGGGCTTTAGAGAGCGTCGCCATCTTGCACCGCCATGTTTGTAGCCTACGGCAACCTGAAGGGAGAATCCAGCCAATCAGAGAGCAGGAAATCTGAACGTTGGACGTCACGGTTTTACAGACTGGACCTTTAAAACCTAATTCCACTAAACGAGTGTTTGTGTCGTTCAGATCGTCAGGATAAGACGATGAGGTCAGAGAGGAGCGGGGTCCAGGTGCATGCTGGGAAATGTCTAACACACCAGCTGTTCAGAGGACGAAACTGTCGCCGGGCAACCTGCTATCTCCATCACACACACACACAAACACACACACACACACACACACACACCACACACACACACACACACACACACACACACACACACACACACACACACACACACACACACACACACACACACACACACACACACACACACACACACACACACACACACACGTGGCAGTGACGTCACTGTTTGGTCCGGTCTGAGTCAGTGTTTCTGTGACTTCCTGGTTCTGGGTGAGGGGGCGTGGCCTCTAATCAGGTGAGGGGGCGTGGCCTCTAATCAGGTGAGGGGGCGTGGCCTCTGACCAGGTGAGGGGGCGTGGCCTCTGATCAGGTGAGGGGGCGTGGCCTCTGACCAGGTGAACCGCTGCAGGTCGTCTTTACCCATAATCCTCCCTGGTGGAGCACCGCCGCCGCTGCACGAAGAAACCGCACTGCAGGAAACAGAGGAGGACAGGTGACATCAGGTAACCAGGCAACCAGGTATCCAGGCAACCAGGCAACCAGGTAACCAGGCAACCTGCTACCTATTGATTTATTGATTATTGATTACTGCTGCATCTGGAGCCAGATGTTGACACCTGGACCGTCTGAAGGACAAACAGCTGCTCCTGTCAGTGACATCACAGGAAGGTGAAGTGGGAGGAGCTTACACAGAGATCGATCAATACAGGTATTGATTGATCAGAACAGAAAAAGACTGGGAAGTGAAGAGGAGGGAAAAACAGACGCATCCCCAGTCAGTTACAGTTACAGTTACAGTCAGTTACAGTTACAGTTAGTAACACTATGGCTGTATTCTAAACCTCATACTCTCCTGCTAGTACGTACTGATTTGGCTAAAATGTAATATACATTACACAGTATGCGAACAAAAGCTAAATCTGCAGTATGTGAAAAGTTCCCGGATGTCGTACTGATTCAGGAAATATTTCCAGTATCTGACCAGTCTACATCGCGTACTGTATCCCACAATGCAATGCTCCCCTGACGTCTAACCGTAACCAAAGACGGTAGTGAAGTATCTTTGCCGTGTAGCGTAACTAATAAAATAAACCTTACTGCAGACTGATGTGTTGATTGTAAAACATGTATTTCTTGATGTAAATGTGGTGGTTTGTGTCCGTAGGCTCCAGAGCCCCGAGGCAGCGCTGCTCTTCTGTCCAATACACACAGGAAGCTTCACTTTACATTCACACTAACTAATGCTACTGATACAGCTGTTAGATTTCATCACTGAGACCAACATTTATCTCCTAGAAATAATGTAACCAGCTGGTGGTAAACCTCTAAAAACCTGCGGGTAAGTTAATTAGCGATGGTTTTCTCCCCCGGGATGAGGACGGAGGTTGGCCGGCCGAGCAGCTCTGCAGACCGGCTGCTGTGAAATGCATTCTGGGAAACTTGTATACTGTTACTGCGGTGTGAACGGTGTCGGTGCTGAAGTAGCAGCACTACATTCAGTATGTGGTATACAGGACATACTAACGCAGCTCTGGCTCTTCCTGTGGGTCAGTAACCGTAGTAACAGTAGTAGTGTTCAGTTTAATTAATAAGATTCAGATAAAAAAGTTAAAAACAGTTAAAAAGGATTTGATGTGTTTAATTTAATATATTTTATGATGTTTCATTTGAGTAAGTTAAAAACAAGTGAGTCAAATAGCAGTACCGCCATCTACTGGTGATTTTGGTTCAGCGGCTTTGTCAATGTGTAAGCGACCACCAGGGGGGTTCTCGCTGCTGGTGGGATTCTATGCTGTTGTCTTGGTGCTCCGGAAACGGTATAGGGGTTATGAGTGTCGTCACACGCCACTTTCTGTGTTACACACGCACGCCAAGCCTTACCCGAGTACTCGCCGGGGTTGGGGAAATCAAAGAAATAAAGGACATGGTATGTAATTTAAATACAGTATGTTGATGCGACATCGTTTTCATGCGATTGTGTGCGTAGATGCAACTTTGACTGTGGTGTTTGTTTAGCCACTGCCAGAAGAGATGTGTGTGGAGTGGATACGTTTTGAAGCAAAGAGTTTACGCCCTTGGTAGGCGAAATGAGGTAAATGTTTGTTTGTTTATTTGTTTATATGGGTTGACGGCTACAATGAATTGTTTTTATGAATGAAGTGTTGTTAAACCGTATGAATAAGGATGAGGAGCGGGAGTCTGTATTACATTTATTGTGCAGTATGTTTTTAATATTGGCAATCATGTAATTAAATCTTTTCATGTGTTTTTAGTTTCACGGTGCCAAAGAGGAAATAAAAGTTGTGCACCAGTCGAGCTCCAGCCTGTGTCTTGAATGCCGAGGGACCGTAACACAATGTTTGAATAAAACCTTTATGCAGGAAGTGACAGAAAAAACAACAACAAAGAAGTTCAGAGCAGCACATTTGTCAGCTTGTAGCTATGACTAGCCACTCCAGCATACATCTTCCAGTTGCATCGTCGCTACGTGTTGTTTACATGTGAATGTAACATGGTTATATGCTGGAGTCTGAAGTGGCAGAATATTACCGGTTCATTGTGTACTTATTTGTGTTATGTGTTTCAGATGCATTTAGCCTACTTTGAGGGAGCTATTTAGCTAGCCATGCTAGGCTTTGGTAATTGTTTATTTTATGGTTTATGCATCTCCATAAATGCAATATTCATGACTGTATTATTTTGTTTGGAGTGAAGAGTTTAGCTGCCGGTCAACACATGCACGCTACGCATCAACACAGGCACGCTACGCATTGAGGACAGAACAAGTAGTAATAGTATTAGTAGTAGTAATAGTAACAGTAATAGTAGTAACAGTAGTAGTAGTACCAGTACTCAGAGCTGCTGGTCCAGCCTCTCTGACGGTTGGCTCTTCATCCGGGCCGTCTGGGTCTGGGCCTGGTACAGTTCTCTGGTGCTGGCTCTCCTGAAGAAGCCACACTGGACAACAGGGGGGAGGGGGGGGGGGGGGGGGGGGGGGCAAGGCAGGGCAGTTTTATTAGTATAGCCTGTTTTTACCAGCAGTTTGTCTCAAAGGGCTTTACATCCCATCATAACAACATCCTCTGTCCTTAGACCCTCACATCCACTGAGGAGAAACTCCATGGAAAACCCTTTTACCAGGGAAAACCAGGAGAAAGCTCAGGATGAGCAACAGAGGAGGGACCATCACCCAGGACATAGATGTTGTTACAGACAAGAAAACAGTTTATAACAGAGAATGTGAGAAACATGGAAATGTTAACAAGAGTTAAGATACAAGATAAGATACAAGATATTGTGCTATTTGCATCATGATCAAGCTGCCTGTCTGTGTTTTATCTGTCTATGTGATGTCTGCATCCCAGAGTGTATAGTACAGGATGTGCTGATGTAGCCTGTTGTGTGTGATTACTGGTGTGTTGCATGTGCTGCTCTTGTATGTTTCTATGTGCTGTCTCTGCATGACTGTACTGATGCCTACCTGTTCTACCTGTTCTATCCCTAGTGATTCTTTTTAATCATTGTGTTGTAATATACTGTTGTTGTTGTTTTTTAGGATGCCCATTGTCATGTGGCCGGGGACTACAGCAGGTCATTAGCCTGCTGGCTAAAGCTAAAGCTAAAGCTAAAGCCCTTTTTACTGTTTTTAATGCAGTTGATTAATTGGGATTGTCCACGTACAATAAAACAATAAAGTAAAGTAAAGTTGTGGGGCCTGAGGTTCTGCTGCGTTTACCTTCCACAGCAGGAGGCAGATGAGCGCCAGCAGGCCGACGCCCACCAGCACCGCCACCGCCACCGTCCACAGGGGGGCGCTGCCGTCCGGCGCCCGGCCCCCGTCTGGGTAGATCAGGACCTCCACCTGCAGAGACACAGACCGTGTGACGAGCCCGGTTTACACCCGATCACACCGGGATTGGTCCTGGTGGTGTAATGCGTTAGCTACTTGGATGTAAAATGTCGATAAAAAGTTGTGGAGCCCTTGAACCGAATTATGTTATACAACAAAGAAACATGGTCAGTTTTAAAATGAAATTAAGAGATTATTATTTTGATCGCAATTTTGACCATTAGTAGCCTACTTGTAAAACTGGGTCCTGGTATCCTTGTTGTGTAGTGATTCAATGTAGGAGCGGGTTGTAGTATATTGATACTATAACTGCTTAGCTGATATATGTTATACTGTTTGTGTTTAACCACCGCCATCTAGTGGTCATTTGGTAATACAGGAATACCCGGATGGTAATACAGAAATGCCCGGATGTTTACTGGTTTGAGTTGTCTGAGAACTGCAATAAACAAGTGCAGACGGTTGCAAGTTGGCTCCGTGTTCCGTATCTGTTATGGATATATTAACAGTGTTATATTAGAGCAAAGTTATTACAGTGGCGACGAGGATGGGATTCCTTTCAAGTCGGAAGGGAATTCCAGTTGCAGTGCAAGGAAATTAAGGCGTTACACGGAGGTAACAGAACTTTGCAAACTAGCGCTAGCAAGACTAGCTAAGCTAACGTCCACGGAGCAGCATGGCCATGTTCATCGGAAATCTCGGCGAATACAAGGAAGGTCAAGAAGACTTCGAGTCATACCTCGAGAGGTTTGAGCAATGGATGATCGTAAACGATGTGGAGGAAGATAAACAAGCCAACGTTTTCCTGTCTGTAATAGGTGCAGTAGCCTATGGACTATTAAAAAACCTCTGCATACCAGATAAGCCAAGTAGCCTCTCCTATGAAGTGCTAAGTGAAAAACTATCATCCCATTACAAACCGAAACCGCTAGTTATCGCGGAACGATTCAAATTTCAAAAAAGGAATCAGCAAGAAAATGAGTCCGTGTCGGATTATGTTGTGGCGTTAAAGCAGCTGTCCACCCACTGTGAATTTGGTCCCCATTTAGACGAAGCACTGAGGGACAGATTTGTTAGTGGATTGAGAGTGGAGGCTATTCAGAGAAAGTTGCTCACGGAGCAAGATCTGACATTTGCAAAAGCATGTGGACTATCTTTATCAATGGAAATGGCATCGAGGAATACGTTGGAGTTCGCAAGCAAAATGAAAGGACCTGCCACGGTGAATAGGATTGACAACAAGAGAACAAGCAAAGGTGTGTGGAAAAGCAAATCAGCCACCAGCGAATGGAAAGGTAAAGCCACAAGTGACAATTCCAGACCACAGAGAACAGAAAATCACCAGCCCTGTTACCGATGTGGCGGTAGAAATCATGCAGCGCAGGTATGTAGGTATAAAACAGAGACATGCCACAAGTGTTCAAAAGTAGGACACATAGCAAGGATGTGTAAAACTAAAAATAGGCAAGGACATACACAGTATGTAACTGAAAATAAAAATGAGACAGCAGGAAACGGTGATGATGAACTGTTTGGGTCATATCCCATGAATGCCGTGTATCCCACACATACTGTTGGAAATGGAAAGAAGGAAATTACAGTACATGTCCAATTAGAAGGAACTCCTCTAGAGATGCAGCTTGACACAGGAGCTGCTGTAACACTTGTTTCTGAAATAGTGTATAAGAAGCATCTCTCTCATCTGCCACTGAAAGAAAGTAAAGTGCAGCTGTCAACCTTTTCCGGTGAGAACATTCCCTTGATGGGACAAGTGACTGTAAATGCAAAATATGGGAACCAGAGTGGTGATCTACCCCTAGTGATCGTGAAGGGTAACAGACCAGCCCTCCTTGGCCGTAACTGGCTCACAAACTTCAAACTAGACTGGGCCAGCATCTTCTCAGTTATACCAGCAGGGGGCTGTAATAACGCAGATGTGGAGGCAGTGTTGCAGAGATACAAAGCAGTGTTTTCTGAGGAGCTTGGCACTATTCGTGAGTTTAAGGCCAGCATCACAGTAAAGCCAAATACCAAACCGGTCTTCAGGAAGGCCAGACCAGTGCCATATGCACTAAAGGATGCAGTTGAGAAAGAGTTAACCCGGCTAGAAAAAGCAGGCATTATCTCCAAGATAGAACATAGTCAGTGGGCTGCGCCGATAGTAGTGGTACCCAAATCAGACAAGTCAATTCGTATCTGTGGAGACTATAAGGTCACAGTAAATCAGAGTGTGGAAGAGGAGAGCTATCCACTACCGAACGTTGAAGACCTCTTCGCCACACTGGCTGGGGGCACTCTCTTCAGCAAGTTAGACCTGTCACATGCTTACCAACAGCTTGAGTTAGAGAAAGACTCAGAAAAGTATTTGACAATAAATACTCACAAAGGACTGTATGTCTATCATAGACTTTCATATGGAGTGTCTAGTGCGCCTTCTATGTTTCAGAATGTGATGGACCAGATCCTCCAAGGCTTAGAGCACGTGACCTGCTTTTTGGATGACATATTGGTCACAGGAAAAACAAGAGCTGAACACCTGAGGAACCTGGAGGAGGTACTGAGCCGCCTGGAGAGCTACGGGGTGAGAGTGAAAAGAGCAAAATGTGACTTCATGCAGGAGAAAGTAGAATACCTGGGGCATCTGATAGATAGGGAGGGACTGCACCCCACTGAGACAAAGGTTGCCGCCATAGTTAATGCACCCCAGCCTACAAACGTCACAGAGCTACGGTCATTTTTAGGGCTGTTAAACTATTACGGTCGGTTCATGAAAGACCTGTCGACTGTACTGCAGCCGCTACATCAACTTCTAAAGAAGGAAATTGATTGGAAATGGACTCCTGAATGTGCAGCAGCATTCAAAGATGCAAAAGAACAGTTAGTGAAGAGCTCAGTAGTAGTTCACTATGACACCAAGAAACCCCTGAGGTTAGCTTCAGATGCATCCCCTTATGGGATAGGGGCAGTCATGTCTCACATAATGGAAAATGGGGATGAGAAACCTATCGCCTTTGCGTCGCGTACATTGACAGAGGCAGAAAGTAAATATAGTCAGATAGAGAAAGAGGCTTTGGCCATAATTTTTGGCGTGACCAAATTTCATAAATACTTGTATGGCCGCAAGTTCAGTTTAATAACTGACCACAAGCCCCTCCTTGCCATTTTGGGACCCAAGTCTGAAATTCCCACATTAGCTGCCTTACGAATGCAACGATGGGCGCTGAGACTGATGGCTTATGACTACAGTATAGAGTACAGAACGTCAGCAGACAATGCAAACGCAGATGCGTTATCTAGACTGCCGGGGAAGGAAAAGGATAATACAGCGGAGGAGAACAGTATCTTCTATTTCTCAGTAGTGGATGAGCTCCCCGTGCAGGCCACAGAGATCGCACAGAGCACTCTCAAGGACCCAGTCCTATGCAAGGTACTGGAGCTGACTCGGTCCGGATGGCCAAGTCATATCAAGGATGAGAGACTGAAACCATACTTTACCCGAAAGAATGAACTGTCTGTGGAACAAGGTTGTATTCTGTGGGGAATTCGAGTTATCATTCCACCAGCACACCGAGAGCGACTACTGCATGATCTACACCAAGGCCACCCTGGAGGGTGCAAGATGAAGGCCTTGGCCAGGAGCTACTTGTGGTGGCCCCAGTTAGACAGTGAAATAGAACATGCAGTACAACAATGTGATGCCTGTCAGAGTGTAAGGAAACTACCAGCAGCCGCACCACTACACTGCTGGCAGTGGCCGACTAGGGTTTGGCAGAGGATACATATTGACTTTGCAGAGAAAGATCAACACCACTTCTTAGTATTAGTGGACAGTCATTCGAAATGGCTTGAGGTAATCGCCATGGCAACAACCACAGCCGCCAAAACGATTGAGGTTTTGCGGAACATCTTTTCTTCCTACGGTCTCCCTGAGGAGATTGTTTCCGACAACGGTCCTCAATTTACTTCGCAGGAGTACAAGACATTCCTGCTAAGCAACGGCATAAAACAGACTTTGGTACCAGCTTACCATCCCGCTTCCAATGGAGCTGCAGAGCGAGCGGTTCAGACAGTGAAAGCGTCACTGCTGAAACAAGTGCTCGATGAAAAGAAACAAAATGTCACGATAACAATGCAGCACAGGCTCGCAAACTTCCTGATGTCATACAGGAGTACACCACACAGCGTCACAGGATGCGCACCAGCTGAACTGTTCCTCAAACGTCAAATCAGGACCAGGTTCAGCTTACTGAAACCAGATCTTGCTCGAGTGGTGGAAGCAAAACAACAAAAGCAGAAAGACTACCATGATCAAACCGCCTCCAAGCTGAGACATCTGTCTGAGGGTGACTCAGTCCTGATCCGAAATTTCCGCGGAGGAAAGGAGAGGTGGACGAAAGGAACAGTGGAAAAAAGACTCGGACCAGTCACCTACCTGGTATGGAACGGAGTGAGCCGACGCTCAGTCCACATCGACCATCTGCTGTACAACCGACCGTCCAGTCCAGAGACATTGGAGTTTCCGGATGAGCAGCGGGACGTCACAAACAACTACCCTGCGGTGGTTCATGCGGACTTGGGGGGGAAAGGCACACCTGGAGCAGTAGGTGGTAGCCCGTACTCACCTGAAGAGACACCATTGAAACGTATGCAGACTAAAGAGACACTTGTAACACCTTCACCAGGCTCAGTGGCCTGTGACAAGGCAGTTACACCTGCCAAACGAGCAGCAAGTTCCCCAGAGGTGCTTGGGCGCAGGTACCCTGGGAGAGAAAGAGCGCCTCCTAAACGACTGAACTTGTGATCAGTCAGTGGTGAGGAACGTTGTTCCTAAAGTAAAAGAGTTCCTGTTCATACAAAAATGTGAAAAAGAGTTCCTGAGACTGAAATGTAAAAGACTGAAATTCTGGGTCTAATGGTTGTGTTAGCAGTAATAATTAAGTTACAATTTTGTAAGTAAAATAATTAATTTACTGTAGCAAAGATAAAATTTAAGTAATGAGTTTATTCTTAATAGGAACTTCATAGTTTAAGGGGAAGGAGTGTAGTATATTGATACTATAACTGCTTAGCTGATATATGTTATACTGTTTGTGTTTAACCACCGCCATCTAGTGGTCATTTGGTAATACAGGAATACCCGGATGGTAATACAGAAATGCCCGGATGTTTACTGGTTTGAGTTGTCTGAGAACTGCAATAAACAAGTGCAGACGGTTGCAAGTTGGCTCCGTGTTCCGTATCTGTTATGGATATATTAACAGTGTTATATTAGAGCAAAGTTATTACACGGGTAACATATGTTAAGTGTTTGTCTTGGATGTTTTGTTTTGTTTTGTTGTGTTTTTTTTTTTTTCTTGTATTGAGTATGTGTTTTCTGTATGTATTTTTGTTTTATGTATTAATGTATTTTATGTGTTAATGGTTTGTATTTGTCATTTATTATGATGAAAAGACCCCAGGAAGAATAGCTGCTGCGTGGCAAAAGCTAATGGGGATCTAAATAAACTAAACTAAACTAAACCGTGTCAACCCTGCCACTCTGAGATAGTTCTGTTGTACTGGGTATACTGGTACTAAACCTGAGTAGGGACTACACCACTGGGTGACTTCCTGTTGAGCTTCAGGTTGACTTGTTGTTTGTGCCGGCGAGTGAAATTAATGTCGACAACGTGATGATTTACGATCGGAAACTTTGTCGTTGTGTTTTATTTAGAAGATAGGATGCCCATGCCCATTTGTGTTATTTTTCTTCTCTCTCTCTCTCTGCAGGTGGCAATGCGTCGCCTAGCATTGTCACCTGCTGAGTAATCTGCAACACTGTAATTATAACTGCTGCTATACCCCCTACGGAGGTTATTGCCTATCGTCTTAAATGTTTATCGTTTTTAAATGTCTGATTGTAATTCTATTTATTTAAGTGTCATGGGACTACGGATGGAAACTAGCTCCTAGCTAAATCCGACATATTTACTGCAATTAATTGTTGTTTTTTTGTATGTTCATGAATATGTGAGGTCCCATTTCAAATAAACCTTTAAAAAAAAAAAAAAAAAAAAGAAATGTACCGGATGTCTGGTGCGTTTGACTTCCTGTGTGGTGCGATCTAATCCACATGGACCGATGCGTCACGGCGCCGCGCCCGCGAGGTGTCACATACGGCGTAGCCTCCGCTCCGACCTCGTTGCTACTGTCACATGGGTCAATAACGTGGCCCAGTCTGAACAGAGCCAGATGCCATTTGGACACTTGCTAAAAACAGTGTGGACAGTCAGCCCTAATATTGTATATTGTATGATATGAGAAGGAATCAGATTTGAATCAGATTTGCCTGCAGTCTGAACGCGGCCTGATTGGTCTGAATGGGTGTGAACCGCTGCAGCGATCCGGTGGAAACTGGTCTAGGAGCAGACAGGAAGCAGAACTTTATTTTACTTGTGGGTACTGCAGTGAAAAAGTGTATCCTGGTTAACTGGAAATCTGAAAACTCTCCATCAACTAGACACTGGATCAATGAGCTTGTGTCTTACTGCACGCCTGAAAAGATATTATATAACGTGAGAGGGAAGCATGCAGCCTTTGAAAACATCTGGGGCCCCTTCATAGACATTCTGCCTTCACTGGACTTCGCTGATAACGATGGTGCGACTCTTCCTGGATCAGCTTCAAATGATCCCTCTGTGATCCTTCCTGTATAAACTTGTTCATTGATGTGTTTATTGTGAATAGTGCGCTGATCTATATATATATGAATGTGTACAGAAGGGTTTATGTATAAATTATGGACGGTGTAAATATGTAAATGAAAGGAAATTGAAAACCATACAAGGGAAGAGGGTGGGGGGCGGGATGGGAAAGGTTCATGTGATATTTTTATTTTGTTTAGATTTTATATATGTTATTTTTTCTTATTATCATTTTTTCTTTTCTTATTATCTCTTCTGATGTTTAGAAATCATCCTTGTGGTGTATTTGTAAGATTATGTACAGTACGTTCTCTCTGTAAAATACGATCTATCTCATTGTAACGAACTGTAGATGCTTGTTGCTATGCACCATAAACATCCTGGAAGAGATTCTGTTCATAAAAAACTAATCTTTAAAAAAAAGAAGACAGGAAGCAGAATGCCTCCGGGCAGAGTCCGGTACCTCGGCGCTCCGAGACGCCATCTTGACGGTGGGTTTGTGTGTCTGCAGCTTCAGGGTGGCTCGGCCTCGCACCAACACCGACCTGGCTTCGCTGTAGTCCTGCAGGACAGAGAGCAGTGAATCCATCACCATCACCATGACGATGCACCACCATGATCCACCTCTTCTCTGGGTTTCAGAGTTTTACAGCTTTTATTCTGAAAGCACCAAAACCTAACGCTGCGTTCAAGACAACTCGTAACTCTGAATCTCCCAGTTGAAAACACTGCGAGCAGAGTTCGGAGTCGCCTCGAACGCAGCATCGGAGCAGCTGCTGGCGCCGCTTAGAGCTGGAAAAGAGAGTAAGGACACCACCATTGACTCCCGTGGTAAGGGTTTAAGGGTTTAAGGGTTTAAGGGTTTAAGGGTTTAAGGGGTTAAGGGTTTAAGGGTTTTTCCCCCTAGTGGCAGGATATGGGTATTGCAAAAGCGCCCAGAAAACCCATTCACTCCAATGTATGTGTGTTGGCCACTTGCTGCTAAATGGATGAAAACGGCCGTGTTTTTGTTTTTAGGTGTCTTGGTCATATCAAATTATACTTATAATTTGTTTATTACAAAATGTAGATTGAAACATTCATGTAGACAACTGTTTTTATTTATTTATTTATTTTACTCCTATGTGTTAAAGCAATACTTACCGATCTGGCATTTCACTCAGCACAGCACAAACATTTGAAAATCAACAGCTCCACCTCCCTCACAAGTCCCACCCACCTCTGCCTCCTGCCGCATCTCCACGAGCCCCCTCCCTCCCTGCTGCATGCGTTGGCATGGCAACGGTAAACAGAACAGGAACGCGAGTGAAACGGGAACAACACAAACAAACACAACACCGGAGTTTTAAACCGTATAAACGGACTCGGTGATGATGACTGATGAGTTTTATAATAAACTGTTGTTAGCCTACTGCTACTGGAGACGCAGGGGAAGTGATTGTTACAGACCTACAGTTCTCAACGAGCCGGGCTGGCGGCCGGACCAGCGCCACCTGATGCGCTGGTTCAGGCCGAAAATAAATCCAGACCGAGCCGAGTCGAGCCGCGCCGGTCCGGAGTTCAACCGGGTCCGGACCGCTGAGAACTCCCAGAGCTAACAGTAGCCTAGCCGTTAGCACAGAGCTAACAGTAGCTTAGCCCCCTAGCCGTTAGCACTGGATGCTTTATAGACACATGTGACTTCCTGTGTTTACGTATACTCTGACTCGGGGCTGCTGCTCACTATAATGTTACAATATCAGACATGAAACTCCGCGACCAGCTGCGGCTGCAGTTATTGGTCTTTTAAAAAACGATTTATTTCCAAAAACCTTCTTTCTTGTGTGTTGTGACTCTAGTCTCCTCTGCTCTGTGTCCTGCTACTGCTCTGTCAATAAGCGTTCTTCCTGGTCGGGAGGGGGGAGAGGAGGAGAGCGGTGCACAAAGTGATTACATATTAAGTAGGTTCGGTCGCTCGTCAAATCTTATTTATCGGACCGAATAATATTATTGGTCAGACTTTTCTCAGAATTATATGAGAATGAAAAAATGATGAGTTTTTAACCCTGTTGGGTTTCTCTTACATTTTAATGTATCATCAGATTATTAATAGCATTTTAACTTAGACAAAGAAATGTGCAAAAGTTCCAGAAAGGTAAGTATTGCTTTAATGTTTATCTGTAAAGGATCCTCAATGATGCTATTAACGTGGGTGATCTATAAATGTCCTTAAATTATAGAAAACACCACACTGCTCATTCACCAACAATGCAGAGATGTCAGTTCTTTAGTAAAACCCATATTCCTCCACCAGGAGGCGCTGCCATTGGACCGATGCTGTCCTTACTCTCTTTTATTCCAGAGCTCTAGTCGCTGCTCGCTCATCGAGGTCATAGAGGCTCCGCCCACCTCCATCATGGTGGCGTTCCACAGCCGCGCGGCGAGCGTCAGCGTGGCCGAGCGGCTCATGTTGGTCAGCGGACAGACGAAGGTCACGCACTCGGCGCCGTGGGAACAGTCCTGTGAACGACAGAAGGAGAATAGACTCAGTGGTGTAGGCCACGCCCCCAAACCGCCCACTTCCTGTTGTTCAGCTCCATAGACCAGAGCAGCTTTTTTATGCAAATGAGAATGACTGATGCATCCTGGGTAATTTAGGGGCAGCACCCGGCATTTTTACATTGCACTCAGTGGCTTTTTGTGTTTTGATGGAGCGTAGACTAACTAACAATCAATCTGAATGTTTTATTTTGTGTTTCTTTTGTAGCACTATGTCTCATAATTATTTTGACACCCTCTTTGAAACCCACCGTTCACGCTATCTTGAAAAACTACAATGAATGAATCTAGCGGTATGCTCCTTTAGCCTCCCACAGTGATCAATGACTCCACACAGTGGCCAGAAATGTCTGAATGAATCTACGGTATGCTCCTTTAGCCTCCCACAGTGATCAATGACTCCACACAGTGGCCAGAAATGTCTGAATGAATCTACGGTATGCTCCTTTAGGCCAGAAATGTCTGACCCAGACATCTACACGTATTTGGTGGAATCACCGGGAGGTTTTGGCTCAGTGTTGTCTGTAAACAGCCTGTTAGTAGACAACTTTGTGTTAGTTAGTTTGTCAATAAGCCAGTTAGGCTGAACTTTACAATGGAGGGATGCCGGGCGCCTAAATTACCCAGGATGCATCAGTCATTCTCATTTGCATAAAAATGCCGCTCTGGTCTATGGCTCAGCTCGCTGTGATGTCACTACCAGAGTGTAGGACGTCTTCCTCGGTCCCTGCAGGTGGAGGACGGGCGGTCTCATCTCACTCTGCTCCTCTGGCTCCTCCTCCTCCTCTAGGCTCCTCCCCCTCTCCTTTGGCTCCTCCTCTTCCTCTAGGCTCCTCCTCCTTACCTCCTTCTTTAGCTCCTCCCCCTCCCCCTCTAGGCTCCTCCCACTCTCCTCCGGTGACAGCTGAGGGAACACGAGCAAAAACTTTCGTTTCTAGGCAAGGCATCTTTATTCATATAGCACTAGGGCTGTCAATCTTCCCCCGAAATCAAGTTCGAATTTCTAACCCATCTTATGTTAAATATTCGACTAATATTCGAATTTTTTATGTTTTTTTAATTTATTTTTTTAATCTCATTATGGGGGGGGGGGGGGGGGGGGGGGGGGAACGAACCTGCAGCAGAACGAACCTGCATAGGAGCTGTCCATGGTTACTTAACTAAAAGTCTCTAAGTGTTAAACAAAGAGAACTATGGAAAAATAACTTATCTTGACGTGAACCATATGTTGCGGTAAAAAAAAGAAAAAAAAAGAAGGATCGTTGATTCGGTGGAAACCCGGCTTCACAGGCGGGGGCGGCGCCCCCCCTCCTCGCGGGGGCTGCAGGGAGGGCACAGAGTAACTTGTGGTGCAACAGATCACAGCTGATCCGTGATCAGCACACAAGTGGTCCGCGGATCGATCAATAAAAAAAAAAAAAGGTGTGTGTAGAGTGGGGACGCATACGCGCACCGTGGCGGCCGAATGAACGGGCAATTTAAAAAAAACTCTGCTTGTATATTTGAAGCTGCAGCTTTACTTTGTGCACAACAATAACTGCATGTTGTTTTATCAACATGTGTACTACTCTGAACGTCGCGACGCACTACGTTAATTTGCCTCATTAAAAACATTCGAACGTCAGTTTCCACCATCGAATGTTCTCATTTTGACTGACATTCGAATTGTATTCGAATAGCGAAGTTCGTTCTGACAGCCCTATATAGCACATTTCATACCAAGGCAACTCAATGTGCTTTACATAAAGACAAAACATTAAAAAAAAGAAACAGAACATAACTATCTATCTATCTATCTATCTATCTATCTATCTATCTATCTATCGATCTATCTATCTATCTATCTATCTATCTATCTATCTATCCATCCATCCATCCATCCATCCATCCATCCATCCATCCATCCATCCATCCATCCATCCATCCATCCATCCATCCATCCATCCATCCATCCATCCATCTATCTATCTATCTATCTATATATATATATATCCATCTATCCATCTATCTATCTATCTATCTATCTATCTATCTATCTATCTATCTATCTATCTATCTATCAGCAAAAACTGCATAAAAACAAAAAACACAGAGTTGAAAGCAGGAGCAAAAAGAAAAAGTAAAAGAAAAGAAAATAGATAAAGTTTAAAGTTGTTAAAAAGAGCTCAGCTATCAGCACACCAAGGTTTCGGACCTGGTCTTTAGTTTCTAAAGACAGTGACTCAAGGTGTTTACTGACAGCAACCCTCTTCTCTTTATCTCTTTATCTCTTTATTTATATCAAAAACAATGATCTCAGTTTTTTCTTGATTTAACTTTAGGAGATGTTGGTTCATCCTATGTTTGACTTGCTCTAAACAGTGACACAATGACTCTATTGGACTGCAGTCATCTGGAGACAGTGTGAGATATATCTGTGTGTCATCTGCATAAAAGTTGACATTAGAGTTCTGCAGAACTTGAGCCAGAGGCAGCATAAATAGAAGAGGTCCAAGACTGCCGTTGCTACGGTTACCGTGAGGCGGAGGGGGTTGACGATGTGGCCGGGCGGGGAGCAGCGAGGCTCCGCGGCGCCGTCCACTCGGATCTCTGTGAGGTAGAGCAGCCACTTCCCGTTGGACACCGCCCTCGGCCAATCAAACTGCACCGCCAGGTTGCCGAGGCGACCCAGAGGCTTCCCGGTGATGGTGACCTGCAGGGGGAGGAGGGGGGGGGGGGGGGTCACATCTGAGCTGTGTTCGAAATCATCCACTCAATCACTCCCTCTCCACTACATCAACACTGCAAAAACTCTATGTCTCTACAAGAATATTTGTCTCATTTCTAGTCAAAACTAAACTCTTTCCACTTAAAATAAGACTCATCACCTAAAAATGAACTTGTTTTTAGATCATTTTCACTTGTTTCAAACTAATTTTCACTTGAAATAAGTAGAAAAATCTGCCAGTGAAAGCAAGTTTTTTGTGCTTGTAATAAGAAAGAAAAACTTGCTCCACTATCAGATTTTTCTACTTATTTCAAGTGAAAATCAGCTTGAAAGAAGTAAAAAGTGTCTAAAAACAAGCTGCTTTTTATGTGATGAGTCTTATTTTAAGTAGAATGAGATTTGTTTTGACTAGAAATAAGACAAATATTCTTGGTAAGATTTTGAGTTTTTGCAGTGATGTAGACGATGTAGGGAACGAGGAGGAGGATTCAGACGCTACACGGTGTCTCTCTGGATGTGGTTGCGTCAGCTGATGCTCCAGCTGTTAGCGTGTTAGCGTGTTAGCCTACTGCTGTGACGGAAGCAGACGCACCTAGAATCATGTAAACAAACCGGACACATAAAATAAAATAAGAAAAACCGGCACTAGTGGGAACATTAGAGGATGTGATTCTGTGTGGTTGTGTTTCTTTACAATAAACTGTTGAAATATCGGAAGTTTGGTTTGGTCGACTACTGTTGTGTGTCCCGACCGTGAGCCGTAACGGCTCTGTGGCTATTAGCTTAGCTGGTTAGCTGGTATTTCCTCCATATTCTACTACAGTTAATTTATGAGATTGATTTAATGCTGCCTGTTATTATGGGATGCTGCTGTCCAACTCCTGCTGCTCAGGCAAACGGAGCCAAGAGTTTACTGCTAAATAACCTAAAGAAATCCTAGCTAACATGCTAATTAGCTTGCTGCTCTTCTCTGGCAAAACACGACTGCATTGCATTGTGGGATACATACGGGAGTAGAAAGTAGTTTTGCGGTGCATTGTGGGTGTTTTGTCGTCCACTACACAGTGGATGAAATTAATAACGGAGAATTTGAACAACACTACAACATGTTGAACACTATAAAGTTAGTGAACTACATCTGTGATAGGAGGAGATTTACTACACAGCTCTGGTCTGTTTCCACTCAGAGGTCAAAGGTCAGAGGTCAGGCGGAGGCAGACTGACCTGGAAGGTGAAGAGCAGCAGAGCGCCAACGTCCTCCGTCCTCTTCATGGACGACTCGCCGCTCACACGGCCGCTGAAGAAGGCGGGGCCTGGTGAAGCCAGCCTATCAGGACACAGTCAGGTGTTAGGGGTCAGAGGTCAGGGGTCAGAGGTCAGAGCATACAGTAGATATATACACGTAGATGTCTCCTCTGACGCTGCTGTCCATTGGAACGATGCGTCAACGCGGCGGCCATCTTGGTGAGGGGGAAGCCGTGTCTACTTCCTGCATCAGAGGTCTATCAACCATTAACATCACCACAACTCTCTGAATATTCAACCGATGTTCAAGCCGTTTGGTTTATTATAAATGTCAGACAGATATTTATGATATAACGGCAAAAAAATAAAGATAAATATATACTGTATATATATATATATATATTATGTATTAACATACACTTATATACTAAGGGTCTGACTGCTTGTCTATGGTCAGAAACCCCTCACCAAGATGGCGGCCGTGTTGACACGCCTGACGAGGCCGAATGCAGCGTCTACGTGTCTATGGGGTCAGGGGTCAGAGGTCAGAGGTCAGAGGTCAGAGGTCAGAGGTCAGAGGTCAGAGGTCAGAGGTCAACCTGGTATCCCTGGACTTACAGAGTGATGGACGACTGCAGAGAGATCTCTATCACCATGGAGACGGACAGCGGAGTCAGGTCTGACTGTTCACTGAGACTGAAGAGACACGGAGTCAG
>NC_139905.1:482500-507500 GCF_905171665.1 Trachurus trachurus | reverse complement strand
AATTTTGTTGAAATATTGCCCATATAGACAATTATGCTAATGTATGCTAATTGTGTCAATTGTGCTAATTGCCCAATATATATAAGTTAGCATCCGGCAGTTTCTGAATACTGGGGACCCATACTATCTATTTCTAACATAAAACTTTGGGGTACTCAACATTTCCGGGTACTCATTGTTGGCAAGTAGACTATTATGGCGCTTTTCCACTACACTTTCTCTCACACAGCAACATTTAACTCAGATACAGATCAGCTGCTGTTGCCGCTCTGCTTTTTGAAGTTTCCAGGTTTGATTCTCATGTGGGACATAGTGCTGCACTCTTCCAGTGACGACGCTCTGTCCAATCAGTGGAAGGCAGTCGGCTGACGTCACGTTATAGTATCGCTTCAGCTTCAGCTGCTGGGAACCAGGAGGAGGAACTAAAATAGTTCCTGGTACCAGGTACTAAAATGGTACCTGTCCCTGCACTCGGTTGCAGCGGCTCCTCCCGATCCTGTTGTTTGCCTCTTTTATCTTTTCCAATCAGGGTCCAAAACTAACACTCGCCACTCGCCAATTACGGGTAGATTTTGTCTCTGGCTGGTAAATTTTTAAGACCACTCGCCACTCTGGCGAGTTATTTTTTACTGGTGGAGAACGATGCTGGTATGTTGTTTCCTGACAGAGTAATGTGTCTTTCCAGCAGAGACGATCTTTGGTCAGGTATGCGCGTCAGGCCGTCATTCACAGCGTCGAGGTGGATAACTGTTGTTACTGTCGTACCCGTTTGTGTTGTTTAGGCTGGCTGGTAAGTGAAAAAGTTAGTTTTGGACCCTGTTTCCTATCCTTGCATACAACATGACAGGGAGAACGGCTTCTCGCTCCCATGTGAAACAAATGGTTTCTCATGAAAGTGACAAATCAAACTGAATTGAATTGGTAGCAGGTACTAGTATATAGTATAGTAGTATAGTAGTATAGTAGTATAGGGCTAGTGGAGAAGCGCCATTAAAGTTTCTGTGAGATGTCGGTGGTGTTCATGTGCGGCTGCAGCAACGTACCGTCTGGTTGCTGCTGAACGGGTTCCCCAGCTCACACAGGAGAACCTGGTCCTCTGTAGAGCACTGGACTGGTGAGGCTGCAGCCTAACACACACACACACACACACACACACACACACACACACACACACACACACACACACACACACACACACACACACACACACACACACACACACACACACACACACACACACACACACACACACACACACACACACACACACACAGTAAGGCCCAATCCCAATTCCCAGAATGCATCTCATGGTGGCTGTAAAACAGGCTAAAAGCTGTTTTATTTCCCGCTCTAGCGCTGTTATTACGTAACTTTATTAAGTTTTAATATGTTTTCATGTGAGAAAGTAGCTGTTCAGATCCCAAATCTACGGCCAGTTGATCCAAACGACGGCTGTTTAGAAGTTTGCTCCGATGTTTTTCAGAGAAGTGAAGCTCTGCAGCGACCGGGACATCACAGAGACAGCAGCCGGTCTGCAGAGCTGCTCGGCGGGCCAACCTCCGTCCTCATCCCGGGGGAGAAAACCATCGCTAGTTAACTTACCCGCAGGTTTTTAGAGGTTTACCACCGGCTGGTTACATTATTTCTAGGAGATAAATGTTGGTCTCAGTGATGAAATCTAACAGCTGTATCAGTAGCATTAGTTAGTGTGAATGTAAAGTGAAGCTTCCTGTGTGTATTGGACAGAAGAGCAGCGCTGCCTCGGGGCTCTGGAGCCTACGGACACAAACCACCACATTCACAAAAATAAATAAATGTTTTACAATGAACCGATCAGTCTGCATTAAGTTTTTATTTTATTTTATCAAGTTATATGGTACAAGGCGATTTGATTTCTGGCAAAAGCTCGCCGCATCAGCTTACGTAAAAGCCAGTGAGACTACGTGATGACGTATGTGACTGTTGAAGTGGTGTCCCAGTTCGTAGGGGTTGACCTCCGACCTCCGACCCCGTGTAGCTCCGTTTCAAGGGGCGAGGGGATAGGAAAGAGAAATGGGATTGGGCCTAACACACCTGGTGATGATGTCACAGCCCCCCCCTCACCTTGGTCCGGACTGCAGAGTAGATGAGTGATGATGGGATGCTGACGTTCAGCAGGGCGTTGTGGGCGTCCTCCGCCGGTCGCCCTGACGACGGCGTGTTGCTGACGTCGACCTCCAGGAGCAGTCTGGTGATGCTGGAGTTGTAGAGCAGCAGCTGGCTGCCCCCCCGCCTAAACACACCCCAACCCCCCCTGTTATTATTAATACTATAATAATAATAACTGTAGCAGCTGGCTGCCCCCCCGCCTGCACAGACATAATAATATAATAATACATAATAACTGTAGCAGCTGGCTGGCTAAACACACCCCAACCCCCCCTCTGTTATTATTAATAATAGGCCTACTATAATAGGACGAATCGCCTTGTTGTTTACAACTACTTCCTGGTAGAAAACCAGCATGAGAACAATAGTGACGGACGAGAGTTTCACTATATTTATCTAATTTTTCATGTCACTATATCACCGTTTAGACTAATCTGATGTTTGTAAAGTTTATAAAACCAATAATTGGACAAACATTACTATTTCTGTGTGCACATTTTTGTAATTAGTCATGGTTATCATAGATTAGCCGGGCTAACGGTTAGCTACCTGTTTAACTTTAATAACTCAGTGACTCAATAAACGCTCCATGAAAAAATATTTTCTCCAGCGGATATCTGAGTTCCAACATGACTGAGCTAACTGGAGTAGTTTCATGTCGTGTCCCACAACGGGAGGGTTTTAACAGCTGACGTCCTGCTGTTAGCTTAGCTACCGCTGTTAGCTTAGCTACCGCCGTTAGCTTAGCTACCGCCGTTAGCTTAGCTACCGCTAGGGTTGCCACCTTTGAGTTGTGAAAATAAGGGACACTCGACCAAATGTTGACGGGGGGGGGGGTTGACACGGGTCAAAAGGCCACACTTTTCATGTAGGCCTATGTATTTTGTACACTTTCAATTTCTTGTATTAACACATATGGTACAGTGCACCTCATTGACTTGACGTAGCTAAGGCCAGGACGGGCTACTTGTTTGATCCAAAACATAAAGTTGCAATATCCCACTTAAATATAATAGTCATACATATTAATGCCTATAGCCTATGTGAAGAGGCTGTCACATGTTACACATGTAATGATTCCTCACAACAGCCTAATAGGCTTTATGCACAGCTCCACTACTTCCTGAACATTTAAACAAGTTCCTTTATTTCCTGTATTATTGGACAAACTGATTAATCCAGGTGTGTCTGACCTCAATTGTCAGAGAGCTGGCCAGCTTAATGGGAGGACTGGATGGTTTAAGTTCAGGAAGTAGTGGAGCTGTGCATAAAGCCTATTATTAACAGTGATTTACCATGGTTTGAAACACATGCAAATCAAATAAAAATGCATCTGCACAAAATGATCAGAAATAACACTGTGCTAATGTTCAGACCAGTTCAAGGCCAGCTGCATAGGCTACCAGCAACAGCAGGTCAGACGAATAAACAGCACCCAGTTAGTTTGCTTTTGTTTATGTAATAATAATAATAATATAAAAGCCTAATATAAAATCAGCCCAGTGCGTAAAGCTGTCGCTTCAAGCAGAGATTTTTTTTTTTTCCATATTGCCCGTTCATTCATCATCCCGTTAGACTGAAAATAGGTTACAGAGGGTTTTTTAGGTGCTGTAGCTACAAGCAAATCTCATGTTGTCTCTGTACAAAGACCTTTTTAAATGTGAAAACAGAGTAGACCTACTCAAAATTTGCGTTTGAGCAACACATAACAGGGCGGCGAAATATGTAGATAGCCACATTAAGTTAAATTAATTTACCGATTATCCATCTTATTATCTGTCCTGCTGCGAGCGGCGCACAACTTCTTTCAGTGGTAACTGACTGTAAATAGGCTATAATGACCTCTTGACGCTCGGCTCAACAGCTGAGCAGCGTATCCCCTCAGCTGAACATCTGCAGGCGGAGACGTCAACAGCAGCGGATCAGCTGATCTCTCCCTCCCAAACGCTCCGTTCTGGACTTTCAAAGTAAAGGTGACGCCAGCTGAAAATGAGTTAGCGATGGATAGAAAGTGTCCTACAGAGAGGATGATCTCTGTTTCGTTGTAGTTCTGACAAATGCTGGATCTTTACAGAACACGTGCGAAGTGATGCTGCATTCATGACAACTCGGAAATACGGGACAAAGCCCGTCCCGTATTGATTCAAAACGGGACGCACTATTTTATTTCAAAATACGGAACGATTCCGTATTTTAAGGGACGGGTGGCAACCCTAGCTACCGCCGTTAGCTTAGCTACTGTTAGCTAAGCTACCGCCGTCAGCTGTCCCTGTCAGCTGAGCCACTGATGCTTTCTAGACACTGTGATTCCCCCAAACTGAATAAATACAACACATAGCAACACAAAACACACACACAGAAATAGTAATGTTTCTTCAATCATTTCAGATTTGTTTAAACGGTGATAGGGCCTGAAAAATATGATATATAGCTAAACTCTCGTTTGTTACTATTGATCTCATTCACATTACAGCTGGTTTTCTACCAGGAAGTAGAATGTAAACAACAAGGAGATTCAGTCTATAAGAATAAGTGTAGAAGTTTCCAGCAGGTGAAACTACGGCTCTGTTTATATTGTTATGAGTGATGGGTGTTGTCCTCCTGGGTCAAGGAAGGAGGAAAGGAAGGAAGGAAGGACAAAGGGAAAAAGGAAGGAAGGAACGAACGAAGGAAAGGAAAAAGGGATTGTGAAAGGAAGGAAAGAAGGAAGGATGGAGGACAGGAACAGATAGAGTTACTGAGTGGATGAGTGATGTCACGGCGTGGAGGATTTCTCTTACGTGGGGAACGGCGTCCCGGTCTCGTCGGTGAAGCGAGCCGCCATCTGCAGGTTGCTGTGGCAACGGTTGTCCGAGCCACAGGCCTTCTGGATGTGGACCTGATGGACCAGGAAGGAAACGTTCAACACTCTGGACCGGTTTATAGAGTCGCTCTTCTACGTGTTAAATAGGAGGAAAAAGTAGGAAATGCTGCAGGTCCACCACTAAATAATAAACTATGAAGACAAAACGATGTATATTTATCTAAATGGATCCATTAAAGCTCCAGTTGTTAAGTTGATGAAAGTGAAACTAAACTCTGCGACTTGGTTGGAAATTTCAAGACAATACACCTTTATGAACCTCTGCCAAGCGCCACACACACACACACACACACACACACACACACACACACACACACACACACACACACACACACACACACACAAGACGTACCATATCTATAGCAACCGGAGACTCCAAAACGATGTCACCTCTACAGGATCGGGTTTGGAATTCAAAAATATACGATAAATGATGAATCTTTACCAATGTTGATGGCTCAATCTAAACCACTAAAAGCTAAAAGCTAAAAGCTAAAACCACTATGAAATAGTTGCAAGAAATGGACGAAAGTGTCTTCGTCAGACATAAAGGTGAACGTTGTCTGAGCTTCGCTTCTTCCATCTCCTTTTCAAACCGTGTCTGGTGTTGTAGTTTCTTCCTGTTCCATAAATGGTTACATGGCGTCCTGTGGAGTTTCTTGTTATTTTGTACGTGAGATATTATTTTCATTTTGTTTGGTTTGAAATAAATATTATGATCTAATCTAATCTAAGAAAAGCCAGACTGGATCGGACCTATGGCGGTGCCCGTGTTCGCCACCTTCCCTGCAGGTGTTCTGACCCAGACCTGGTTCTGGTTCTGACCTTCAACTTTCAACTTTCAACTTTGTCTCCAAAGGGAAATTCATGTTGCAGAAAGGCAAAAAACACAGAACACATAGAGCACATCCACACAAACTCTACACAACATTGAAATGGCAAGTAGCCCAGAGGGCAAAGGAAATCAAGGAAATCAATAAATAAATGAGTAAATGGAGTGCATCATAACTGTTTAGAATTTAAATTAAGTTGGGTAATGGCTTGTGTTATGAATGAGTTTTTCAGTCTATTTGATCTGGCTTTTGGCAATCTGAAGCTCGAACTCGGCATGGAGAGGATGGTCAGGACACTGAATGATGTCCTGAGCCTTACACCAGTGGTTCTCAAACATTTTACACCGAGTACCACCCCAGAAAATACTTGCCTCTCCAAGTACCACCAAGTCGGGGGGTGGGGGGGGGGGGGGGGGTGGGGGGGGGGGGGGGGGGGTGTGTGTACCCTAACATTAGAAAGCTGTCTTAAAGATCATATTTATATATTCATATGTAAGAAATGACTCATATTTCACCCAAAAACCTGCTCTTTCATCTTATACAAGTTACTTAATTTAAACTTAAACGGTATCAATACTAGTCAAAATTTAGGCTTGAAAAAAATATATTAGTTTCTGACCTAAAAAAAATGTTTTTGAGCTGTAAAACCTACACACTGACACAGCCATGTAAATTCACATGCAATGTCAGGGAGGGAGTGGGTATTGAGCACATTTACACACTGTTATCCCTTATTGGTGAAAGTGATGCTGTTACAACCATCCCCAGTCTTCCCTAATAATAATAATAATTAGCCTACTAATTACTCATTATAATGGCGGTATACAATGATACGTCGTTTCATTTTTCAGCTCTTACACGTTTGTTTTCAGTCGGGTCCAAAAGCCACAGCACTGACAGAGCGTCATGTTTCCATGACGATTGGCCGGAAAAGATTAGCAGTGCCTCATGTTTATATGACCCCCGATCGTAAAAATAAAACCCTGAGAAGTAACACTAAACTTAAACATCAGAGACACACGTACGCAGTGCACAAGTACGCAGGTTATTTGAAGCGCTGCTCAACGAGCCGCTCCAGTTGGACTGTAGCCGAGCTAACGGAGCTAGCCGAGCTAACGGAGCTAACGGAGCTAACGGAGCTAACGGAGATAGCGGAGCTAACGGAGCTAACGCAGCTAACAGAGCTAACGGAGCTAACAGAGCTAACAGGTAAACAGATACACGTGTGGTCGGAGCGGTGCCTGGACTTGTTTGCTGATAATGATGTCGGCATTTTCGGCAGGTTTTTGCCTGTATTTATACAGTCTCTATTCTATGGTATCATCACAACATCCTGCAAATGCATTTTTGGTCATTTTCGGCCGAAAATATGCGGTTGCCTGATTTTTTGATGCATGTGAAATTTATTTCATTTTATTTATGTTTAATTCGGTGAGTCTTTTGCGTACCACCTAGAGGGAGCCCACGTACCACAGTTTGAGAATCACTGCCTTAGACATTATCCTCCTGTGAGAGATTATAGACAGATCGGGTAATGTGACCCCGATGATTTAGTCTTTAGTTTTTGTCACATTTAAGTTTAAAAAGGAATCATCACACCAGCGGATAAAGTCGTCCACCACTGGTCCCGGGGCTGTTTCCTCCCCATGCAACAGACCCACTATGACCGTATCATCAGCAAACTGAAGTACATGTCTGTCTGGATGTGAGCTTCTGCAGTCGTCAGTGTACAGGATATATAGAATGGGTGAGAGGACATCAGACAGAGCACTGTTCACTCTGACACATTGTGATCTGTCTGTTAAAAAATCTAAAATCCACCCAACAATACTAGGGCACAGCTTGAAGTTTGATAGTAATTTAGAGGCTAAAATTTGTGGCTGAATTGTGTTAAAAGCAGAAGTAAAATCTAAGAACAGTAAGTGTGCATGAGTGTCCGGGCCTTGCAGGGCTGACCTGGGCTCTGGTTGTGGTTGTGGTTCTGACCTGGGCTCTGGTTGTGGTTGTGGTTCTGACCTGGGCTCTGGCGGGTTCTGGCGAGCTGCTCAGCACGGGGAGTCGCTGCAGGTCCTGGACGTGGTCTCGTCTCCTCGGCTTCTTCTTGTTGTTGTGCGTCTTGTTGTGCAGCTTGTTGTTGTTGTGCAGAGCGACGCTGAGGGAGAAGACCAGAGGCTGGACCTGGTCCCGGACCGGAGTCTGGAGGACACACGGACCCACAATGCATCAGGGCCGCATGATGACATCACAGCTCTGGACCCACAATGCATCAGGACCACATGACGACTGTCAGTGTCCGATCCGTTCCAGACGCTTCTGCTTCCGCATGCGCCAGCAATGCTAACTGCTAGCCTAGCAATAGAGCAGCTAAAAGTCGCTGTAACGTCACTTTCTTAAAGCAGAAGTAAGTGATATATTTATGTTAATCTAAGTCTTAAATAGTTGTATCTTCCGACAGCAATCACTTCTATAGAGTGTTTGGTCTGAAACACGGGTCTGTCAGTCACTCTGCTCTGCTCTGAGCCGAAGAGAAAACTTTCCTTGTATCCTACAACCTTTATCCAATGAGGAGAGAGAACGGCATAAAGGGGCAGTCCTCTCTGTGTGTGCAGCCAAGGGATGCGCCTGAATGTGGTGACGTAGGGACGAGGACCAATAGATCCATGACGAGGGCGGGGGCTGCTAACTAACGAAGTTAACCAAAACCACCGGATCGCTTACTGATAGCTTTAAATTTAAATATTTTTTCATGCGAAAAAGTCACAGTTTAGAGTCCTGATCTGTGGTCAGTTTATCCAACTGACGTCTGTTTGGAAGTTTGCTCCGAGGTTTTGGGAGAAGTGCCGGTCAGAGGAGCAGCGCTGACTCGGCGCTGAAATCACCACATTTACACCAATAAATAAATGTTTTACAATGAACTGATCGTCTAAATTACATTTAATTTAATCAGAAATAGAACTTGTGTTTTTCATAAAGAACGTCTCTGTTTTCTGCATATCCGCGGTGTCGCCGTAAACTTAGAGAAGGGGGAAGTGAAGCGTCAGGAACGGATCGTGGTCCGGGTACAGATCTGGCAATGACAATGACATCACAGCTCTGACGTCGTTGCCGTAGCGACCCCAGCCACTCACCAGCAGCCCCGCCCTGAGGGACGCACAGCGCCGGCTCGGCATCGACAGGAAGCCGGAGAAGACGCTCTGCCCGTTGGCGTGGAAACGGAGGCGGGGCTTGACGCTGGTGACGTCAGCGGTGACGGTGAAGTGGACAGCTGCCATGGAGACACACACACACACACACACACACACACACACACACACACACACACACACGTAGAATTCCAGGTGAGAAGAAATGACACACTGCAAAAACTCCAAATCGTTCCAAGAATATTTGTCTCATTTCTAGTCCAAATTAATCTCTTTCCTCTTAAAATAAGACTCATCACCTAAAAATTTACTTGTTTTTAGATAATTTTCACTTGTTTCAAACACATTCTCAATTGAAATAAGTAGAAAAATCTGCCAGTGAAAGCAAATTGTTTTGTGTTTGTAATAAGAAAGAAAAACTTGCTCCACTATCAGATTTTTCTACTTATTTCAAGTGAAAATCTGCTTGAAAGAAGTAAAAAGTGTCTAAAAACAAGCTGCTTTTAATGTGATGAGTCTGATTTTAAGTAGAATGAGATTAGTTTTGACTAGAAATAAGACAAATATTCTTGGTATCATCTGGTCTCATAGCAACAGTGTGACCTTGTCTCTGATTGGACACATTAACAGGGCAGAAGGAGGACACACAGATCTGTGTCCGTGTGTGTGTGTGTCCATGTGTGTGTGTGTGTGTGTGTGTCCGTGTGTGTGTGTCAGATAATAATATCAGTTCTGTAATGTGATTTATCATCAGAGAAACACAGAGGACACGAGGACACACAAGGACACGGTGTGATGTCATCTGTGTGTGTCTGTGTTGTGTGTCACTGTGTTGATTAACAGCAGGTCTAATTGACAGCGTTGCCCTATAAATCACACACACACACACACACACACAGGAAGCTGAAGACAGTTAACGGCTCGTCACCTCGCTGCAAACAGGAGACAGTTTTGCCGGTTTGGTGGAATTGTACGTTTACGTTTCCATGGTTTTCAGTCGTTGTCATAGTTACGGTAAACGCATGGATCTATTAACGCTGGCTTTTAACACAGATGTCAGTCTGTGTGATATCCACTGTTAAAAGCTGCTGTGATGATCCATGTGTTATACAGATTTTCATTAGGGGAAAAAAAAAAAATCCATGCATTTACCGCGACTACTGAAACCATGGAAACGTAAACATACAATTCCACCGGAAGACCAAAAACCGGCAAAACAGGCTACGTTTTTGACGTTCGGAAAAAAGTGGATAGCTACAGAAAGTGCATGTCAGCATGAGGTCTATAAAGTGCCGGTTTTTAAAGTGCCAGTTTAAATAGCTACCTTTATAGTTTCTTTCTTTCTTTCTTTCTTTCTTTTTATTTATTTCAACCAAGGCAATTTCACAATTTGACAGTATCATCACAATAGTTTATAGTTTATAGACTCATCCTGATGTTGTTACTCACTGACGTTGTCTCTCTCGCTCCGCTCTCCGGTGCTGAAGATGTAGGAGAAACACACCTGCACCTCGATACTGACACACACACACACACACACACACACACACAGACACACACGCGCTGGTCAGCAGCCGTCAGCCTGTTGGAGCCGCTGGTCTCAGATCAGCGTGGTCTCTCTGACTCACCAGGAGCTGCAGTCGAGGGGGTCGACCAGGTCTGGAGACACTCTGAGGGTCTGGTTCAGGTGGACCACTGGACGAGTCCTGAGGGAGGGAGCAGTCAATCAATCAATCAATCAATCAATCAATCAATCAATCAATCAATCAATCAATCAATCAATCAATCAATCAATCAATCAACCAATCAATCAATCAATCAATCAATCAATCAATCAATCAATACATAACATCTAACTACAGTGGTATAAAAACATCTGGGCGTCCTGGTCAGAATGTCTGTTACAGTAATGTAACAGTTAACGATGTTAAAGATGTGTTATAGATAGATAGATAGATAGATAGATAGATAGATAGAATAGTAGGGGAGGTGCGTGGCGCAGTGGTTAAGGCGAGACGAGGACGCTGAAGACCACCGACTGATAGAATGTCTGCAGCATTCTTCTGCAGACATTGAAGGATGCCAGCCTTCTCAGGAAGTACAGTCTGCTCTGCACCTTCTTGTAGACGTGGTCAGTGTTCACTGACCAGTCAAGCTTGGGGTCAAGCTGCAAGTTCTGATGTTAAACAGGAAGTTTCTCTTTCCAATATGTTAAACATCAGACTTTATTTTATTTATTTAGTTTTCAACAGTTTTAAAATAAAGAAGTGTGTGTACCTGAGCAGAGCGACGCGGTGGTCCAGAGAACCCACCAGCAGGTCTGGGTAGCGGTTCCCATCCACGTCCAGACCTCCAGACAGAGAGAAGCCGAAGGTGGAGAAGCCGGGAGAGACGGAGCGGCCGCGGATCACCTGCACACAGAGGGAGGGGGAGGGGGGGGGTTAGAGGGGGGAAACCGACATTCCAACATCCCACCAGTCCGACATCGGCCTCTACTTGTTTAAATGGAAACACTTAATTTTCTATCAAACGTCCCGTCATTCTGACACTTCTTGCCTCCTATGGTCAGAATGACGCTAACCCTCATTTCTTTTTTTAAACATCCTGCCTTTCCAACAAGTCCTTTAATAGCGGATTGTTTTTCCCTCAAAAGATTTTTCACTGGTTGGGTTTAGGCAATGAAGAAAGGAGTTGGTTAAGTTTAGTAAAAAGAGCAGGTAGAGGTTAGACAGGCAGACTAGTCCCTGTCACAACCATGTGGGTATTCCTCTATCAGCATGTCTTAGAGAAGGGAGGAGCCTGTTGAGGAACGCATATTTCCTTATATGGAAAGCCTTGTCGGAATGGTGGGACGTTCGCATATCGGAATAGCGGTATGTTGGAATGGTGGGATGTCTAAATGGTGGGATGTCGGAGTGGTGGGATGTCTGAGTGGTGGGATGTCTGAGTGGTGGGATGTCGGAATGGTGGGATGTCTAAATGGTGGGATGTCAGAGTGGTGGGATGTCTAAATGGTGGGATGTCTAAATGGTGGGATGTCAGAGTGGTGGGATGTCTAAATGGTGGGATGTCTAAATGGTGGGATGTCAGAGTGGTGGGATGTCTAAATGGTGGGATGTCTAAATGGTGGGATGTCGGAATGGTGGGATGTAGGAGTGGTGGGATGTCTAAATGGTGGGATGTCTGAATGGTGGGATGTCTAAATGGTGGAATGTTGGAATGGTGGGATGTAGGAGTGGTGGGATGTCTAAATGGTGGGATGTCTAAATGGTGGGATGTCAGAGTGGTGGGATGTTGGAGTGGTGGGATGTCTAAATGGTGGGATGTCTGAATGGTGGGATGTCAGAGTGGTGGGATGTCTGAGTGGTGGGATGTCAGAGTGGTGGGATGTCGGAATGGTGGGATGTCTAAATGGTGGGATGTCTGAATGGTGGGATGTCTAAATGGTGGGATGTCAGAGTGGTGGGATGTTGGAGTGGTGGGATGTCTAAATGGTGGGATGTCTGAATGGTGGGATGTCAGAGTGGTGGGATGTCTGAGTGGTGGGATGTCAGAGTGGTGGGATGTCGGAATGGTGGGATGTCTAAATGGTGGGATGTCTGAATGGTGGGATGTCTGAGTGGTGGGATGTCTGAATGGTGGGATGTCGGAGTGGTGGGATGTCTAAATGGTGGGATGTCTAAATGGTGGGATGTCGGAGTGGTGGGATGTCTAAATGGTGGGATGTCTAAATGGTGGGATGTCTAAATGGTGGGATGTCGGAGTGGTGGGATGTCTAAATGGTGGGATGTCTAAATGGTGGGATGTCTAAATGGTGGGATGTCTGAATGGTGGGATGTCGGAGTGGTGGGATGTCTAAATGGTGGGATGTCTAAATGGTGGGATGTCGGAGTGGTGGGATGTCTAAATGGTGGGATGTCTAAATGGTGGGATGTCTAAATGGTGGGATGTCTGAGTGGTGGGATGTCTAAATGGTGGGATGTCGGAGTGGTGGGATGTCTAAATGGTGGGATGTCTAAATGGTGGGATGTCTAAATGGTGGGATGTCGGAGTGGTGGGATGTTGGAATGGTGGTATGTAACCGGGATGAGGTGTGTGTGTGTGTGTGTGTGTGTGTGTGTGTGTGTGTGTGTGTGTGTGTGTGTGTGTGTGTGTGTGTGTGTGTGTGTGTGTGTGGTTGTGTGTGTGTGTGTACCTGGCTGGGTTCCTGAGAGACCCCCTCCCTGCTCCCGGTCCAGATCATCACACTTCCTGTTTCATGGAACGGGGCTCCGACTGCAAAGTCTGAGCAACAACATTGATTGATTATTGATTAGGGCTGATATCAATAATAATAATAAAGTAACGTCTGTCCACGTGGTCATCGGTGTGTAGAAGGCATCCAGTCAGACAGTCACGTGGTAATATTCAGTTTTTTGGGGAATCGGTTTTTATCAGAGATCAGACATTAAGCTGCTGGACGACATCAACACATTTCCATATCAGACTTCCCTGTTATTGATTATTGGTTATTGATTATTGGTTATTGGTTGTGTCCTCACCCTGGAAGCCGTCCTGGTCCAGGTCTCCGGCGGCCGCCAGCGCCATGCCGAAGCCGGACTGGAGCGGCCCCTTCAGGACCAGACTGGGCCGGGACTCGAACCGGCCCCCCGCGTTCAGGTACACGTACACCGCCCCGCCCACTTCCTGCTGCCGCTGGAAGTAGAACGGAGCGCCGACCAGCAGGTCGCTCCAGCTGCACCACAGGGGTCAGGATGGATTATTGATTATCGATTGGTTGTTATGGTTGTTGTTGTACAAAGGGACAGTACAATAATACAGTCATTTATAAAATATAGCTTGAAAATAATAAAATAATAATACTAGTAGTAAGAAGAATAAATAAATAAAAATAAGTCAGAGATGGGTACAACAAGGATGAAAAATACGATAAGATACATAAAATAAAATAATTATTATTTTCAAAAAAGAAAAGAAATAGACATTAATAAAGGGTTAGTCAGAGGTTTCGGGGAAATACTTTTCGTTATTGTCCAGTAATGTATTGCTTTTTTTCTTGTTGATCAAATAGAGAGATTTAAACAGAGTTTAGTTCAATTGTTCATCATCATCACGGTGACATCATGGTGACCATGTGCAGCGGTGACACGCTACAGTTACTCTGTTACAGTTACTGGAGTAACTTTATGGATAAGCTGTACTTGTCAGAGTAGTTTCAATGCAGAATACGTTTTACTTGTACTTGAGTATATTAATGAAGGAGAAGCAGTACTTTTACTTTTACTCCATTACACTGAGCTACATTCCTCTCTTCCAACAGAGACTCTGTCACATGACTCTGTTCGACCAATCAGACGGAGCCACCAGTGATGTCATAGATCGATGGTTCATAGACGTCTGTAGCAGGTAAGTTACTGTGGCTGAAGTAGTTTTACTTTATGTAACTTGGTAAAGATTTAATTTATTGTCTTAGTTGTTAAATGTTGTAACATATAACACCCCGTCCTGACATACAGCGATGCGACAGCGACGCGAGCGAGCGAGCGAGGAAAAGTGATAAGAATGCGTAGCTACTTTTCAATCAGCCTGTCCTGACGCCGCGAGTGACATCGCGTCGTCCAGCGATGTCGCTCAACCCTGAAATTATCGCTCGTGTTGTCTCTATCTGGACGACATTTGGCGGCGGTGTCCCGCCCCTAAACACTTCTTATTGGTTGATAAGTCCACGCTGCTTTCTGTTGACAAGCTAGTTATCAGAGAGAGGAGAATATGAGGAGGAACAAACACTCAAAGATGTGAGAAACAGCAACCAGGAAATGCCAGGAATCTCAGAATAGCGCCGCAAGTTTGTGTAGCTACGTCCCTCGATAATTTGATTGGTTTGGATTCTGAACCAATAGAAAATACTCGCGACAAAATCGTCACGCTGCATCAGGACACCTTCGCGCGAGTTTTCGTTGCCGTTTCGCTTGCTCGCTGCATGTCAGGATGAGGTGTAAGTTTGTTCATTGCTGTTTTATATTTTGTGTATTTGATCACATTCATGCTCTGATCATTAAACGAGTCAATCAGAGCTAACTCAGCAGTTACTCAGTACTCGAGTACTTTCTGACTCTTACTCAAGTAAATATTAGGATGGACACGCTTTACCTTTACTTGAGTAACATTACTCTAAAGTAACTATACTCTGACCTTGTGACCTACCCGTCGTTGTTGAGGTCAGCGGTTGCCACGGCGTTGCCATAGTAGGACCCCGTCTGCTCCCCGCGCAGCGTCTGTTGAACCGTCAGCCGGTTGTTGTGTTTGAGCGCCAGCAGCACCGAGCCGCGCGCGTCCGCCTTGCTGTCCTTCGGAGCGCCTGTCGACCAATCAGCAAGCAGCAATAACAGTCCAGTCATTTTATGAAAAAAGGTTAAACAAATTGCAACAGAATCAAACTCAACTGGTTTTGTTTCCTCAACATGCAACAGTGTTTCCACACTACATTTATGAGCCTCCGACAGACTCATGTTTTCATTCATCAAGAATTAAAGTCAGAGGTTGGAAGACGATCACATACCGTCGTAGTTCCCACCATAAACGGAGATTCGGCGGCGTTATTCTCATGACTCGCCACGAAACCGAAAGTAAAGAAACGCTGGTCGGCTCGCCCAGCATTTCCACCACCACTAATAATAACAAAATAACCATAGAGACAAAACCAGAGATTTATCTAAAATGGACCATTAACAAGTGGTAACGGAGATTCATCCACATTAATATCAGACTTTTTTATTGTCGCGGAATTTTTCGTTCGTTTTCGTTCTCCTCGTTGTCCCTTTAATTATTTTTCTCACCTGAATAGGGTAAAATTTCTAACCTTTAGATATCTCCATGAAAATTACTGAGTTGATTACTGACATTAAGACAAACAAAAAATGTATTAGAAGTTTTTTTTAAATTCTTTGTTAACATGAGCAAATTTGCATAAATTTGCATAAATTCCACTGTTTTGACGGCACATGTACGTTTATATAAAGGTGCTGTGGTGGCACCAGCATGAAAACTGGAATGAGTTGACTCCATTGGTCAACCGACAAGAAACCATTTAAATTTCAAGATGACTGCAATTTTTCAAGAATCCGTCGCTGCGGGAAGCACTCGTTTTACATGGTAGCCTAGCAACCTAGCTCATTAACACTACAGTTGGTAAGCTGACGCAAGTGAAAGTAAACTCTGTGACTTAGTCTGAAATTTCAAGACAACACACAGGTCCCTTTATGAACCTCTGGAGTCAAGTCATACCAGTTTTCATGCTGGTACCACCACAGCACCTTTATATATACATGTGCCGTCAAAACGGTGGAATTTATGCAAATTTATAAACATTTGCTCATGTTAAAGGGATAGTTCACCCTAGAATGATATTTAGCTCATTATCTACTCACCCTCATGTTGACTAAGGGCTGGAAGAATTATCAGAGTCCTCCGTGGCTTCTCTGAGTTACAGGGGGTCTTAGCGTAGCAGTGCATTTCAATGCAACGGTTGCAAAGGGACACCGGAGCTCTTCGTAAAAAAACACACACAAAAAAACATCCAAATACCTCCATGATGCTCGTATGTAATGTCCGTCTTGTGCTGAAGCCCCAAATTGCGTAATTGTCCTGAAAAAAATTAAATAAGTCTATATTTTAAGCTTGTTTGTAGCGGAAGCTTCTCGAAGCTCCTCTTCCTGGTCCGTCCAAATCTCGCGTGATTCGCAGTAACCGCACTGACGCCGGCGCAAATCACGCGAGATTTGGATGGACCAGGAAGAGGAGCTTCGAGAAGCTTCCGCTACAAACAAGCTTAAAATATAGACTTATTTAATTTTTTTCGGGACAATTACGCAATTTGGGGCTTCAGCACAAGACGGACATTACATACGAGCATCATGGAGGTATTTGGATGTTTTTTTGTGTGTGTTTTTTTACGAAGAGCTCTGGTGTCCCTTTGCAACCGTTGCATTGAAATGCACTGCTACGCCGAGACCCCCTGTAACTCAGAGAAGGGACGGTGGACTCTGATAATTCTTCCAGCCCTTAGTCCACATGAGGGTGAGTAGATAATGAGCGAAATATCATTCTAGGGTGAACTATCCCTTTAAAAAAGAATTTCAAAAAACTTGTAATACATTTTTTGTTTGTCTTAATGTCAGTAATCAACTCAGCAATTTTCATGGAGATATCTAAAGGTTAAAAATGTTAATCTATTCACGTAAGAAAACTAATGAATAGGCATATTATGGGCTATATTTGGGTCTTTTTCTAAACTTTCCCCTAATGGGATTCTTCTGGGCTTTTTCTCCCTCACTCAGGACATGTTGAGGAAACAAAACCAGTTGAGTTTGATTCTGTTGCAGTTTGTTCAACCTTTTTTCATAACACGACTGGACTACAGTATAATCAACACATCCATCAGCTGTCCGTCACCTGTTACTATGGTTTCATGGACTTCAGAGAGGAGACGACGAGCCTGAGTGACGGAGTAACCTGGAAACACACACACACACACAGACACACACACAGATTAATTTCCATTGGCTGTGGCCGATGAGTGGATCTCTGTGGTTTCCATGGAGATTTAAAGGGCCAGTTCACCGATGTAAATGTTGCGGCGCTCCGTGTTGCTGAAGGAAAACGTCTGAGTGTGGAGGAGGTCGTCAGGGTCCAACCAGGACACGTGGACGTTTCCTACAGCACACACACACACACACACACACACACACACACACACACACAGTTTACATGCAGAGCTTTAAAGATGTACAGAAATGGCCGTTTGTCCTGTTTGTCGCGCCGAGTTGTCACGAGCTGCAACACGAGTTTACCCGAGTAAGGAAAACGAATTTGATTGGTCGTTATCGAGTGGGCGGGATATTCAAAGCTTGGGGCGAGACCGAGCTCCGTGTGTGTGTGCGTGTCTCAGACGTTTGAATGATGGATGACGGATCCAATATCAGTGGCTGGTGAATCGTGTACAGGCTGACGTATAATCCGTGCGCCTGCATTATCCAATGTGGAAAAAAAAATACACACTTTCATCCCGGATTTACTCAAAAATAGAATTTTGCACAAAGTTTGGCCTACAACGTCTGAAAGATGAGTTATCACATTAATTTTATCACCCAAAGTGGACTCAAATTCTATTTTCTTTTCTGTACACCTTTAATCGAGCTATGCTCAAAATTCAATTTTGGCGTCAAGTTGTTTCACCGGTTTAATACCCCCCCCCCCCGTCCTGTTGACTTTTCTGTCACCTCGTAAAAAACTGAATATAAACAACTTAGTAGCTTAATAATAAATTCTCAACTGCAGTTCCCGACCAGACGCGTCAGTGAGAATAGGATACGGGCTTCCTTTTTCCCCCTCTCCCTCTCTCTCTCTTTAAAAATAAAACTCTCTTGCTGGTGGCGCTGTGTGAAATGCATTGACTCGGCGCTGATGTTGGGTTTTGTTCTTTACTTTGCGGGGTTCAGGCGGCTTCTCTGCTCCACTTGGTGCCGTCTCTACTGTTGTGGAGCATGAACACATGTATTGTCCAGTTCTACTCCGACTAAGGTGTATACATGACGGAGAAAATCTAATTCCAATCGCATTATCTGGGTGTCTTAATCGGAGTTCTCCAACTCTGATTTCAGTCGGACTAAGGTGTTTACCTGCACTTCAGTTGTCCAGTTATAGTCGGATTAAGGCAATAATATAATTCGTTTTTTTCAAGTGTCATGTATACGTACTGAGTGAGGAGAGTGGGCGGAGCCTCGGAGCAACGTGGTGGGCGGGGCCAAGCGTTTTACAGAAACAGAAGAAAGGCCAGCAGCACTCGTGTCCTTCTCATAGGTTTTTTTTTATTGCAAACTGCGTCGGCGCTAAAACACACAGACCGGTTCGACAACGTCTTCCTCAGTGTGCAGTTTTCAACAGGAAGTGGTGTATTTAAATACTAAAAAATAGCAAACGATCCCTCTCATCCACTCAACAGGGAGTTTGAACTTCTTCCTTCTGGTAGACGTTATAAAGTACCAAGGGCAAATCCTAATATTTTGAAAAATTCCTTTATTCCTAATGCAATTGGGGCACTGAACACCATGTTGATGTGTTGTAATGTAACTGCCACTGCTGTCCTGCTTTTTGCCCTGAAGATGTCTGTGTGTAAGTGTTTGACAGACAAGTAACAATCATCGAGAAGAATTACAACTTCAAAAATGTAGCAAATATTAGAAAAATAGAAAAATCTTTCTGCCAACACACGTCAGTCTAAGTCGTGTAAAGGGCTCCATGACATAACTGTATATTTGTTACCCAAATGTTTACATTCGTGGAATGTCCCGGCATCTAGAGAACGTGAAGTCGAACGTATTATTTTGACTATGTTTTATATCTTTGTTTGTATGCACTATATTGTGATTATATTTTTTAGGAAACACAAATTAATCGGTGTAGAATGAGACGATGATGTGTTTAAGGCTGTGTTGGAAAATGGTATTGTGAGAAGCTAGACAATGGATGTTGTTTGTGTGGCATGAGTCACTTTTTTCTGTAAAAAAAAAAAAAAAAAAAGAAGAGGAAAGAAAGACAAAAACAATAGTTCTACTATTTATTACACTGGTGGGTGCTGCATGGATTTTTTTTAGATGGTGCAATAAAATAAAATGGAGTGTCGTCCTGAAGAGAAAAAGAAAAGAAAAGAAAAATAGAAAAATGTACAAAATACAAAACTACATCAAAGACCCAGACATCTAAAGTATCATAGGTAAATCTTGGGTTGCACATCTCTCTGTGATAAACGATTCAATATGAATCTAGATTACGATTCGATTCAAAAACCATCTCCTTTTATTGCAGACCGATTCGATTCGATTCGATACAGTGTAGGACGATTCGATTCTAGTTAGCGAATCGTGTTGTAACTAAGATATTCGCTGAAAAAAACAGTTTTTACGTGGCCCATTGATTGATTTATGAGTTATTAAAGACACCGCTAACGGCTAGGCACTCTAGCCCAGAGCGATAACCGATCCATGACTCTACAACCGATTCATCTAGGACTTCATGGCTAATTTGTATCGATTCAGGAGGCTGCTACCGACACAGCCGAATCTCTCACTTGTTAAACCGAATATCCTGTTTATCGTTCACAACCCTAGGAAATCGGTACATAGAGCAGTTACAAAGCGGAGCGAGGCGGTACCTTGCCACTCGTAGCTTCCCGGCGAGCCCACGATGACCTCGGTGTGACCGATGGAGGCGGAGATCCCCATGGTGCACATGACCTCACCTCTGACATCACCCAGGTGGCTGCACACACACACACACACACACACACACACACACACACACACACACACACACACATCAGGTTAGCATCGAGCTCTGCAGTCATGTTTCAGTCAGTCTTCATCAGTAAAACACCTGACTTTTTATTTACTCTAATAGTTTTTAGAAACACTACACAACTGCAGCACTAGAGGCTCCAGCAGTGGTTCAGCTGGAAGCCTAAGGCCTTGTCACCATCTTTTATCTCTAGAGCAACAACTCTGTGGAAGAATCTACCTCACTACCTCTGTTGTGTTGAAAGGAAACAGGTATTTAAAAAGAAATTGAAATGTTATTTTTTATGAGCTGTATACGAGTAAGAGTGGTTCCACTTTGTTATCTAAGAAACATTCTGTTTAAGATGTGTGGACATTTTTAAATGTTTGTTTTAACTTTTTAACATTTAGGTTATTGTGATTGACTGTAAATGTAAATGTATGATATGTTGTGTATATATGTATATTTTGTGTTGTTCCTTGTGGACCCCAGGAAGACTAGCTGGCTACTAAGGTACTGGCTAATGGGGATCCTTAAAGCAGAAGTAAGTGATCCGGTGGTTTTGGCTAATGCTGCGTTCAGGCAGGCTTTTGAAATCGTAAATTACAGCTTCAAGTCACGACTTACGACTTTGTAGCGTTCCAGGCAACACACTCGTGTTTCTCCGACCTGTTTTACCTGTGAAAGTCACTATAACGGCCACTCGTAACTTCTGACCCGTGAACTCGTACCAGATCGAACTGGTACGACTTCACAGGTCGGAAAAACACCAGTTACGAGTTGCCTTGAACGCACCATAACTTCCTGTCAGCAGATGGAGTTAGCAGCCCCCGCCCTCGTCATGGATCTATTGGTCCTCGTCCCTACGTCACCACATTCAGGCGCATCCCTTGGCTGCACACACAGAGAGGACTGCCCCTTTATGCCGTTCTCTCTCCTCATTGGATAAAGGTTGTAGGATACAAGGAAAGTTTTCTCCTGGGCTCAGAGCAGAGCAGAGTGACTGACAGACCCGTGTTTCAGACCAAACACTCTATAGAAGTGATTGCTGTCGGAAGATACAACTATTTAAGACTTAGATTAACACAAAAATATTGCTTACTTCTGCTTTAAAAAACAATTCTAACAATTCTAACACACACGCACACACACGGTCAGTGGAGTGTCATGTGACCTGTGACCTCTGACCTGTGACCTGTGACCCACCTGCACGGCTGATCTGGGTTCTGCCAGTGAGAGTCGTCCTCATCGTACTGCAGGTCGTTGCCACGGAGATAACACCGACCAATCATCTGCCTGAGCTGTAACGGCCCGTAGAGTTTAACGAAGCGATGACCACACACCTGGAGAGACAGAGACTCAAATCAACTTAACTTTATTTATAAAGCACTTTAGAAACAGACACAGCTGGAACAAAGTGCTGCACAGTTAACCACATAAAACATAAAACAACGTAAAAACAATGAAACAATTACAATTGTAAAACAACAAAGCACTAAAACAAGAGCAGAGTCTCCTGTGGGCTGAAGACCAAGGAATAAAAATGTGTTTTAAAGGAACATTGTGTAGGAATTCCTCCCATCTAGCGTTGTGGTTGTGTATTTTTCATGCTGCATTCATGTGAAATCGGGCAGACAGCAGACGGACATAAACAAGCCTCTATGTAAACAAGTGGTCCGTCAGCACCAGGCAAAACAATACATGTGACAGTATGTTGTCATGGCGATGTGGTATTGTTTTACCGTCTTTCTCTGGACTTCTGTGACTAAAATGACATCTGGTTTGTTAGCGACGGCCGTCTGCCCGACTGCAGGTGAATGCAGCATCAGTGACACCACATGGCAGCAGCACCGAGCTTACCCGCTCCATGGAGATATGAATGATATGAACGGCTCATTCAGAGCTGAAAGGAACACTTCACTTTGTTGATGTTAATGAAAAACAGACTGAAGAACCAAATAATCCATTTTCATGAAGAGACAACAGGAGAAGTTACACAATGTCCCTTTAAAAAAGTTTAAGTTTAAACACAGTGAGACAGAGAGGAGGCTTCTATGATGTCTGTCCCTCTGAGATTCAGCTTAGACCTGCTACGTCCATTTAAAGATTTAAAAACAAACTAGAAAAAGATAGCATTTCCTGCAGAAAATGCGTGTGAATGCTGAAAGCAGCTGAACGCTGTTGCTGAAGCAATGCTGAATGAGCTGAAGAAATTGTTGAATCAATGCTAAATTAGTTGACGAAACTGCTAAAGCAATGATGAAAAGACTAATGCTAGAGTAGAGTAGAGTAGAGTAGAGAGTAGAGGAATACTTTATTCATGTTAAAATGAGCTCTAAGTGCAGCGTCGGCCAGGATAATGCTGTAGTTGGGAGGCGAGCAGCAGCGTTTTGTGAGGGAGGGAGAGCTGTCTGACTGCAGATTAAAGGCCATTACAGGAATCCAGCCGCGTTGTGATGGAGGATCAAAGTGTCTCAAAGTGAAGCGACTGTTGCACCAATCTACCCATCCAGTTTAAAACCACCGTCCATCTTAAAACCCAAGGTTGTGAGTGACTGTCTGCTTCATAGAGTGAGCCAAGAGCCACTGGGGCCAAACACCATCAGTCATGTTTTCTCTTCATGATATTTTAAAAAGTTCAGGGACATCCAGGTGTAATGTCTTCCTCCCACCTCCCACTGTCCATCAGAGGTGCTCAAACTTAAAGCAGAAGTCAGGTGAATGTTTGTGTTAATCTAAGTCTTAAATAGTTGTATCTTCCGACAGCAATCACTTCTATAGAGTGTTTGGTCTGAAACACGGGTCTGTCAGTCACTCTGCTCTGCTCTGAGCCCAGGAGAAAACTTTTCTTGTATCCTACAACCTTTATCCAATGAGGAGAGAGAACAGCATAAAGGGGCGTAAACAAAGTCGTAAATCGTGACTTGAAGCTGTAATTTACGGTTTCAAAAGCCTGCCTGGAACGCAGCATTAGCCAAAACCACCGGATCACTTACTTCTGCTTTAATTCTCCTGACTTTTTTTCTCTTTATATTCTCGAACTCCAAAAATCAACACACAAATGCTTGATGAAAGGCTGCGCATGCCAGCTCGGCTCAGCCCAGCCAGCCCCAGAACGTTCAGGCTGAGAATCTAAACTCAGGACCAGGACCAGGATCAGATGTGGAGCTGTTTGTTTACATTCTAGGTTCAGTAATTGAACTTATTTCATACGTTCTTATCACTCACTGGTTCCCTGGAGCTGTCCGTCATGTTCACTAGTCACTGATCAATAAACCATCATCATTTACTGTAGTAAACATGATGGACAGTCTGTTCTGTCTCACTTCGTGTTATGTGCTGTTAATGTGCTGTTGTTCTTAACAGATGCTGATTGTTCTGTGTGTGTTTTATGTGTATTGGATGTTTTTGTGTGTCTGGGACCTCCTGGCTGCAAATCAATTTCCCAGCAGGGACAATGAAGAGAACTTTGAACTTTGAACTTTGAATTGATCAGTGACTCCCAGTAACTATATAGCGACTGGGAGTCCCTGATCAATAACACTGATTGGTGCCATAACAGATGTCCGGTTGCTAAGTGACCGGCTGTAAACAGCATCAATCAATCAATATCCTTTATTTAACATGGCCAAAACTCGGGAGGATATGGCGAGGTTAAGCGCGGCTAAGGCTGCAGAGGAGACGGATGAATAAAAGAATATGGCAAAAAAGGGCTCTTACACCACAGCATACACCATCCCAAAAATAATAAGTACATTGGACGTTGCTCACTGTCGATTGGACCATTCTATGACTTTGTGACATGCCAAGCTACAAGATGAGACTGTTGTTCACTCATGACGGACAAATATGGACACATGTGCAAACACACACGTAATCTATGTACTGTACTGTCTAGAGCTAAACTTCAGCTCTGCTTACTACCTGTTGCCAACATGTTATATCGAATGTCATAAGTAAAATATGTTATATCAAAATGTAAAAAACAGAAAAAAGCAAAAAGAAAAGAAAAGACTATGATATGATCTTATACTTATGCCGTAACATATTATGTCAAAACGTGATAAGTAAAAGAATGTTAAAAAAGGAGAAAAGATTATGATAAAGATTTTATTCTGTGGGTAATGGGGGCGGGACTAGATAAGCTTTTGCTTCTCCCGCTTTCCCTTTCGGCCATGTGCATTGTATTATTGAACTAAGATGAAGTGTGATGATGATGATTTAAATTGACATGCCCGAAATAAATAAATTGATTGATTGATTGAACCAGGTAAAGAGTCCAAGAGTGACCTGGCCAAGACAGCAGCACACAACAGCTCAGTTGCACATCACACAAGACTCAAATAAAATACAATCACATATTTCAGGAAAACATGATTAAACAACGCAATCACACACACAGTCTGATTGAGCTCAGTTCTCTGTCTATTATAATTAACCTGAATTCACCCAGAGTTACAAGATGAGTCAGTTTCAAGTCCTTCTGCACATCGTTCCAGGTCGACGGGGTTAAAACATTTAAAAGCCTTTTTGCCCAGTTCCGTTCTGACTCTCAGGACCTGCATCTGTATAACGTCCTGAGAACGCTGAGGCCTCATCGGCTGAGGTTTCTACACATGTGTTAACACAGATATGTAGGCAAAAGTCCAAGAACAGATTTATAAATAAAAGTCAGCCAATGA